>NW_023418417.1:5137-6460 GCF_002922805.2 Oryzias melastigma
CACACACACACACACACCCACACACCCACACACACACACGCCGGAAAAATTAGATGATGCTTTAAGGGGGTAGGAGTGGGTCTTTTCTCTAATGATGTAAGGGGGGAGACAAATACCTGACAGCTGGACGACCACGGGAACCTCCGCTAATGGTAGAAACCGGATACTGAATCCGTTTGAGAGACATTGCATTAGTATTTTTAACCAACATAATCTCAAATTGAGCGCTGTACTTTTGTTGTATAAGACCTACCATTTATCGCCGACGTCCAACAAATCCAGACACGATCCGTGCTTCTAACCATCGTGTGAGTTGGGGGTGGTGGTGGGGCAGGTATTTCACTCTTTGTGCAAGGGGGGACAAAATACCTGACAGCTGGGCGACCACGGGAACCTCCGCTAATGGTAGAAACCGGATACCGAATCCATTTGAGAGACAACGTATTACTACTTAACCAACATAATATCAAATTGAGCGCGGAACTTTCAGCGTGTATAAGACCTACCATTTCCTGCCGGCGTCCAACAAATCCAGACGGCACCCGCGCTTCTAACATCATGTCCCTGTTCATGGCTGCAAAGAAAAAAGGTGAGTAAAACTTGTAAATGAAAAGCTAAAGTTTCTGAAACATATTCTTTTAACAAAGCACGCTTCTTTTTTTAAAGAAACTCAGGCCGATGTTCACAGCGATCAAACGAATAACTTCTTTGATGGTAAGAAATATTTTTTTATTTTTTAAACTTCGTATCAATTTTTAACGGTAAATTTGATTTTATTATTTTAACTCACAGACTTTATCGACTTGAGTCAACCTGAATTAGGTAAGGTTCTTTCCATTATGACGAGTATTGTGTTTTACACATCTACGTATTAATACAAACATTTACTTACTTACTTACAGAGGTCCTGGAGGGTGGGGAGAACAAGACTCCTTCAGCTCCGACGGTTCAGAAGAATCCATCCGTTTTTAACGGTTCGTTACGAATCACCCCATCAACCAGCGAGGGTCAAAAGACGAGTAAGCTATCCCTCAGAAAAACCTTTCAACTGACTTATCCCGGACATCCGACTCAACCGAAACCTTCAGCGGGAGACTCCATCAAGGGGAAAGCCGTCGGTCAAACTCCGACGCTCCAGCAGCAGCAGCATCAGCATCAGCAGCGGCAACAACAACAACAACCGGAGCAGCCGCAACAGCGACCTAACCCGAGCTTTCCGGCCAAAGAACCCGTGCAGGAGCCGCCTGAGATTCAGCCTAACCCCCAACCCCAGACACATCCTCAACCCCAGCCCCCGACCTCCGCGCCTCAGACCAACCAGCG
>NW_023418418.1:0-1147 GCF_002922805.2 Oryzias melastigma
TGTTATTTGACTAAAATATTTCATGTATTTAAAACTAAACTTTTCAGGAATAGATTTAAAGAATCTTTTAGATCTCAGTCCTCATCCGTTTGTTCTGGTGTTCCTCAGGGCTCCGTCCTCGGCCCTCTTCTCTTCATCACTCACCTCCTAACTCCAATCAATATTGTTTTGTTAATTCATCACAGATTTTCATTGTTTCAGTTCAATCCTTCCAGTAAACCTGATTCCTCTCTTCCACCCAGTTTGAATCCACTTTCACTTTGATTTTTTTGTTTATTTTTTTGTTGACTAATTTTATTTTATTCTGCTCTGCTTTTATACATATATTTATTCTTGTTTTTATTAGTATTTATAGAGACCTTGAGTGTCAAGAAAAGCCACTGTCTAATAAAAGTGATAACAATTGTAATTATTACATTAAAGCCATAAACATAATTGGACTAAATGGTGAAAATGAAACCGATGGGAGTTGACTCCGCCCACCCTTATAGCAGACATAAATCTATACATTTTAAAGTTAGAAAATTGTAACAAATGTTTTAATTGACTAAAAAAACATCCAATCACAAGACAAGATTTGGTTTTAAAAAGATCCAGAGGATGTAAGAGGAGGAGGTACCATCAAAATGAGTTTCTCCCCAAAGCTCCTTTCACCTGAAGTCTCCTGTCTGAAGAGCTTCTATCGGATCGACGCTCCGTCCGACTCCAACAGAAGTTTGATTCTTTGGATTTAAAAACTGTTTCTGCTTCATAATAGCAGATCCCAGCCGTGTTCATGTCAGAAGGATTTCTATCACCGTCGAAATTCTCAAGGACTTTCCTTACAAAGAAAATGATGAAACGAAGCTGAGAACTGTGGCACAAAGTGAGGTCACAGCGTCAGGGACGAGGCTCTCTCACTCGTGAAGAGCCACTCTGAGTCACAGCAGAAGTCTTTTCTGTTTGCTTCTGCTGAAAGTGTCGGTAATAACGGTGCTGGAACGCTGCAGACATTTGTTGGTCAAATGTCAGATCCAGAGGAATGATCTGCAGGCTCATGATTTACAGGATCAACCAAAGAACTGGAATGTTTCACCAAAATCAACTTAAAGCAGAAACTATTTAAGAACAAAGACATCAGGAGAGATTCTGAGGTCAAAGAAACATC
>NW_023418418.1:16862-20854 GCF_002922805.2 Oryzias melastigma
ATTTAGGTCTGAAAGACTGACTTCCATAATGTGACATCCACCTTGTCGCTTCACTCCTAACTTCTCGAATGGTCCACTGTGAATTAACATTAACCAAGTCTCTCAGTCTAAGCCTTAATGCTGCGTCTCTAACCCCATCACAAAATTGATCCCGTAGGTCCTTTGAGGCTGTCGCTGCAGCATGATCATCAGACTTAACAATTTGCTCCATTAATTCCATTAGGCAGTGTGAATACTCAATAAAAGATTCACCGTCAAGTTGCTTGCGATTATAAAACTTCCGTTGCAAAGCAATTCGAGTGTGAGTACAACCATAAACCTCTTTGAGTACATCAAAAATAGTCTCCACACATTCTCTCTGAGCCAATGGCAAAAATTTGATCTCTGTCCGAGCAGCACCTTCCAAGTGTTCGAACACAATCTGAGCTCGTTCCTTTTCTGTCATTCCCCTTGTGTGTGCTAAAGTTCTCATTTGTTCCATCCATTCATCTAAAGTCAATGAATCAGAATCATCACATTTCCCTGAAAAACATGGCAGCTTTTTGTCCTGCTGCACATAAACTACTGGGGATGGTCTTACAGTCTGAATGTCCTCTCGGGTTGTTCTTGATGTTGAAGGTCCCTCCGCGTCACCGCTTGTTGCTCTTAAAGCTGCGAGTTCATTTTCCAAGTCCTTGATCCTCTGAGACATNGTCAATTTAGAGGGCAAGTTGGAAAGGTTACATTTAGAGCCAACAGGAGAACCTCAGTTTTGCTGCAATTATGTTGTAATGAATTAGATGAGAACCAAGATCGAGCTACAACTTGTGAGGGTGGTGGGGGGTATAAAGCTGGGTGGAATTGTACATTATGTGAGCCGAACTAGGTGTAAAACAACAACTCTGACAGTAGTGGCGTGTACAATATTTTTATTTAACCCAGCCTTCCTGACAAAGTTGGTCTTCCTGCAGGTCATAAGCTTTACTGGTGAGCACTACTTCACCACAGGCTCAGGAATGGGGAAAAGTGACAAAAAACAAAAAAGAATTAAATGTGTTAGCCCGCCCTAACAATCTGCTTAATCACAAATTAATCTGCCTGGAGCGGACTAACAAACATTTCATTATAACGACTCAAGGCCTAAATTACAAGGACAGCAGGCTACAGCAATGGCACTAAAAAGAGAAATACAAAACATTACCACACATGATTTACAAAACTTTTAATACATCTAAATTTGACGCATGATTAAAAGTGCTGCCACCTGGTACGTCGTCACACCCTCACGCCCAGTCCACTCTCACATAAAAATACAGATGCTCCTAAAACAAGATAGAAACAAAACCAATTAAGGATTAAAAGAATCATTACAAAAATACAGCCAATCTTACAATAAAACATCAGTCTTACCGGGACTCACTGAAAGAGCTTCCCATTCAACCTGGTCAAACACAGGAAACTGGCATTACCTTGCTTGCTCTCTCAGCCTTCTTTTTAAAGGACTTATGACAGCGCCCTCATGTGGTGCCTCCTGCAACAGTATGTAATCTTTGTCTAAAAGTGTGAAGCAATGCTAAGAATGGTGGTGATAATGAAAGCGTTAAATTATTTATCATTATTTTCTTTGATGACATGCTGACAATAATGTGTTGTTAAACTAACAGGAAAAGTAAAAGGGGCGAGCTTTAATAAGCTCAGCTTCTGCCCGCTCCTTTACCAACATGCCCAAATTTTCTTTGAAATGTTCTCATGCTATTGTTATGTTATGTTATGTTTTCAAGATGTTTTTCTTTTCTTTGATTTATTTTTTAATTATGTTTTTTATTTTTTTGCTGAATTGTTATTGGCATGTTGGAAAAATAAAATCAAATCAAATCTAAAATCAATCAGTGTAGCGACCAGCGTGTTTAAAATGTCTTAAGCAGAAAAAAGCGTCTCAGCATCATCTCTGTGCAGCCTCACGTTACATTACGTTATGATTATGATTTGTATGAATGAGTTATAGTTATAGAGCTACATATTTTTGACACACTGGAGCTTCCAGCTTCTCCTGGAGGAATGTTCTGCTGAACATGGTGACCTCCTTCACTCTGAGGTCAGAGGACTCAGCAGAGACAAAGTTCTGCAGCACTTCCTCTCTCTGCTCAGTGAAATCAAGGATTTCATGGAAATGAGGAGAGAGGATACTTCTTTACTGGGAGACACTGATTGGTTGTTGGATCAGGTTTATATGTGACATGATCAGAGCTGTTAAGACCTTCAAAGTAAAGCTCAGTTTCTACATCCAGCAAATCAGAAACNAACGGCGGCTCGGGAGAATTGTACATATTCCACGACTTTGCACTCTTAAAATAATGTGTATAATATACGGCAAACACACTTTTTGCTTGCATATGATACGCAACGGTAGAGAATGGGTTGCACCGGCATACAATATACACAACTTTTTAGGTTTCGTTTTGATCACGTGGTCAGAAATCCTCCGGCTCTTGTTGTGATTATAAGCTGTGAATTATCTGCACCACTAGGTGGCACAAGCGGTTGGTTTGGGAGTTGTTGTAACTGCATGACTGATGTAAAAACTGCAGAAGAAGTCGGATTAAAAACAGATTAAGATTCAGCAACTGCATGGTCTGATTATTAAGAACACGAACACAACATGGTACCAGGAGTAAACTGAAAAAGCGACATGGATCTAAAACCGCCAGAAAGTTTGAAGCTGACGGGGAATGTCGACGAAAATTGGCGAACCTTCAAGCAGCAGTTCCGCCTGTACGTAGCGGCCATGGGACTCGAAACAAAGCCGGAAGCTAGGAAGGTAGCGCTATTGCTAACGATAGCAGGGGCTCAAGCCATCGAAGTATTTAACACATTCGTGTTTGACAATCCTGGTGATGAGGAAAAGTTGGATGAAGTGCTGAGTAAATTTGATGCTCACTGCTCACCGAAAAAAAACGAGACGTACGAGAGATACGTGTTTCGGTCTCGCACGCAGAGGACGCATGAACCGTTTGATAGCTTCCTGACGGATTTGAGGCTAAAGGCGCAGTCCTGTAACTTCGCAACGCTGAAGGACTCCATGATCCGGGATCAGATTGTCTTCGGAGTGGAGGATAATAAAATCAGAGAGAGGCTACTACGGGAGACGGAGCTGACGCTGGCCGGCGCCATAAAGATCTGCCAAGCGAGTGAGTTGTCCCACAAACACGTGAAAACGTTCAATGAGATGGCTACGGTGGTTTCAGCGCAAGTGAGCGATGCTGTGACAGCAGTCGGAGCGGTGTCATATCAGCGAAAAAGGCGCACACAGACCAGGCCTACACAACAGACGGAGGAGTTCAGTTGCAGACGCTGTGGCTCACAGCATAAGCCCAGACAATGTTCAGCTTTCGGTAAGCAATGCTCTAGCTGCCAAGGCAAAAATCATTTTGCTAAACAATGTTTCTCCAAACGAAAAGAGGGAAAGAAAGGAAAAACAGTCAACTTAATTGAGGAACCTGATCTCAGTGAAACATTCTTTGTTGGTATAGTGAACTGTGAAAATGAACAAGAAAATGTGGTAAGTGGAAAAAAGGATGAGTAGATCGATTGCACACAAAGGCAGGAGGCGTGGTTCTGAGTTAAAAAAAATAAAATTTTTATTACAAAAGTTCTAAAAATCAATTAAAAACAAGAAATTTCAGTAAAACATTCACACACTGAATAGGGGAAGGATCCGTTTAGCTGAGGCCCGTTAGCTACGCGAGGTGGAGGCCCCCAAAACAAAACAACTAAAATGTAATTCACCCCAAGCTCGTGATATGACACACTCACACGTGAATCCCTTCACCAGGACACGACACTCCAAACGAGGGAAACCTCCACCTGGGCACAAGACTGGGTCCTCAGCACTGAGGGAATGGCGAAAAACAAATAATTAAAATCCACACACAAAAAGAAATATAAATAAAAACAGAACACTTTAAGAAGAAGTGGGAGCTGAGCTGATCGGCTCGTGCAGCTCCACTTCACCA
>NW_023418418.1:20995-21633 GCF_002922805.2 Oryzias melastigma
TCCGACGGACGTTACGGCGGAAAGCCACCCCAGCAGAATCCTCGACCTACACGGCGTAGTGAAGAGCAAGCGAACGTGAAGTCGTCCAGAAATTCAGATTAAAAAAAAACAGCAGCTGCTCCAATATTAGCGGGAGCACCAGAAAGTCCCTGGCTGTGGAAGACATTAAATTTAAAAAGAAAAGCGACAGCTTAGAGGAATGTGCGAGGCTTCAAGCACTGCTGACTCACCCGACTGTTTGTCACTTGAGAGGAACAGAATAGCGGCACGCGAAATGGAGGGGCTTTATTCAAGCTCGGACGTGATTGCAATTTGTTTGGTTATCCAGAGCTAAAACACGCAACAAAAGCAATGTGAAGCCGGCTGACATCTTCCCCTCGGCAGCCTGACACCGCTACATACCTGTAAGGCAACCTGGAAGTCCACAACCGGAAGTGGGCGGTTCCAAGGACCAGAAGATGCCCATCCTGGCCAGTGAGCACCTTGATCTTTACATATTGCCTCTAGGGGCCACTGCCTGTAATTACCCTCACAGCCACACCTGCAACAATCCATCCTGCTACATCTGGATGGAAAATAAAACATAATCAAAATAAATAAAGTTTAGTATGAAATACAACAGGGGTTTATACTCAATA
>NW_023418418.1:21734-23415 GCF_002922805.2 Oryzias melastigma
CTCATTAAATATTTGTTTTTACTTTGAAATTTTATTTTTACCTCTTAACTGTTCAATGCAGGTGAAAGAAATATTTCTAACACAGACTCCAGGCAACGGTGTCAGTACGACTGACGAGGATGTGCAGTGCCATGTGAACTTGGTTTCTGCTGCTTTGCCTGTGTCTGACACAAAATCGAGAGAGATTGCTGAGGCTACAGCCAAGGATGTTGAGCTGCAGCATGTCATGCAGAACATGGAGGATGGATGGCCTGCTGGGTCGTGTCCAAGATTTTACCACATC
This sequence comes from Oryzias melastigma, assembly GCF_002922805.2. NCBI lineage: Eukaryota > Metazoa > Chordata > Actinopteri > Beloniformes > Adrianichthyidae > Oryzias > Oryzias melastigma. Next base: position 22,018 of record NW_023418418.1, read on the forward strand.
AGAGGTGAGCTCAGTACTGTGGATGGACTGCTGTGTAAAAAGAACAGAATAGTCATACCGCAGACTTTGAGAAAGGACATGTTACAGAGGATTCATGAGGGCCACCTCGGCATAGAGAAGTGCAAAAGGAGGGCAAGAGAGTCAGTTTTCTGGCCAGGAATCAACAAAGACATTGAAACACTCATAAGTGGATGTGAAACATGCCAGAAACACAGAAGCAAACAAAGCAAAGAGCCTATGGTGGTAGCAGAGTTACCAACAGCACCATGGGAGAAAGTAGGAATGGACTTATTTCATCTCAGTGGCAGAGACTATCTAGTAATAATCGATTACTACTCAAACTTTCCTGAGATGGGACTATTAGCAAACTTGTCGTCAACTGTTGTCATAACCCATGCCAAGTCGATCTTTGCCAGTGTGTTTAAGATTTTGTGTTTGAGCGTCACCAACAACCCCTCAGGTGTTAAAGGGTTAAATGATCATATTCTGTTTTGGTAGCTTAAGCTTAACAAAGTTAAGCTTCGAGCTGCTTTGTGAAGAGAACGTTTCAAAAACAGTTTCCAAAATAGTGAGCTACAGCCTGAGTGGGTCTGTAGCTCACTGCCACCCCTGGGGAGGGGTCAAATATTCAATTCAATTCAATTTTATTTCTATAGCCCAATATCACAAAGAAAATTTGCCTCAATGGGCTTCAAATATGAAGTATAGAGGTGTGATGACTGATGAGACTTTAACTTCCACTTCTTCTTTTTGTGATCAGCTTGTTTCTGCGCTTGTACAACTCTATTTAAGGGGAAGAGTTTGAATTTTTTTCCTCCGTCTCTGTCATGAAGAACAGACAAATACTGACCTGATCGTAGTATTCGTTGATATACTTGTAGACTTCATGGTAACGTCACAAGACAGTTGACCTCTGGTGCATAATTCTGTTGTAGGAGAGGAAGAGAGTCAAAATAAATCTACTTCCAGATTTGATTTCAACTTCGGAGTCATTTTCCAGCTGGATATGCTAGCAGACGTCTTACCCGAGAGAGCTCTGCCAGAGCCGAGTTCATCTCCTGATCGCTAGCAGGGATGGTCTGACGGATGTCGGTGTAGTACCTGAGGAAAAGGAAAACACGGCTCTTAAACAGACTCACAATTCAGTTTGTTCCAAACTCAAATCCTGTTTAATGTTTATTTGTGTATTATTTCTTAACCTTTAAAAGACAACAGGAAAATCACAGTCTAATACTAATTTACCAAATGCAAGAAAACTGAAAACATTTTGTCTTGATCAAAACTAGAAAAGTTTGGCTGTGAAATAAAAAAATTGCTTTTGGCAGATGTCCTAAGTCTTGTGAAAATCCTAGTATTGACGTCATACATACAACACATTTTAATGGTAATAAACTTGTG
>NW_023418419.1:0-903 GCF_002922805.2 Oryzias melastigma
ACCAACGTTTTCGGCAGACGATACCTTTAGATGTTTGATAAAAAACCCACACAGATCATTGAACAAAACAAAAACATGTTTTCAAACTCAACTGTAGGCATGACATTTTTTTTTGTTTTGTTGTTTGTTTATGTCTAACTTCCAGAAGCACAAACACATCAGTGGGTTTGTTCCAATGTGCAAGCTTGCACTATTTTTCTAATATAGCTTTTACCATTTTATCAAAAGTATTTCTAAAAAACAAGAAGAAAAAATTTGTACTATACATGTACTGTGTTGTAATTGTATCTGTGCTGTTTTTGTGCAATATGTATGCCGGGAGGTACAAAAAAATCTGTTTTTAGGTTGTACATCAACATTTTTTACATGTGGGTTTCCTCTATCGACACTGAGAATTAGAATTATGACAATCTGGTCAGAAGTTAACAAGCCAAAGCAATGAAATTGACAAAAGATCATTGGATGGTTGGCGTCATCAAAATTAAAATGTCAACTTAAAATGCTTTGAATGTCTGAGGCTACGGCTACATGGTGGCGCAGTGTTTGGTGCTCATGCCGGACAGCAAGAAGGCCCAGATTCAAGACCCGGCTGGGTGGTCTGAAATAGAATCACCAATGGGGACTTCTGTGTGGAGTTTGCATGTTCTCCCCGTTCATTCACGGGTTTTCTCCTGGGACTCTGGCTTCCTCTCACTGTTCACAAACATGGCTAAGTGGTTTCTTTAAATTGTCCCATGGTGTGGTCCTATAACACAGTGGTCCCCAACCACTGGGCCGCGGACCGGTACCGATCCGTGGACCCCTTGCCACGGGGCCGCAGAATTTTTTATTTTTTTTTTTCACTTGAAGCTTTTGCATGAAGCTTCAAAGTAGTCTGACTTGTTTCTCATTGCACAATCTATA
>NW_023418419.1:965-1896 GCF_002922805.2 Oryzias melastigma
TTTTTTTTTTTTTTTTTTTTTGTTAATGACATAATCTTATAATCGTAAGATAAACTAGTCCAAGCATGTAGCTCAGTTCACCACTTTAAGACATTAAAATTAAAAAAGAGAGTACCACCCTGACACCTAACAGGGTCATGTTGATGCTGGAGCAAACCATTTGCCATGACACTTTAGGCTAGTACAGCCTGGACAGTCTGCCAGTCCATTGCAGGGTCACACATCCATACACACTCACATTCATACTAAAGAGACAATCTAATGTCTTCAATCAAACTATGAACATGTTTTGGACCCTGGGAGAAAGTCAGACAAAACCACATATACACTGAAGGGTTTCTTGTTGTGAGGTGTAAAAAAATGTTAGTACCATTTAAACAAAGTCACCTTGATGTCAATGAGAAGATGATAATCTTATGGTCCAAACTAAACTCTAAGCATGAATCCACGTGTGGCTAAACTACCTCCTCAGACAAATAGAGATTTATTCATAGCAAGCAGAGTAACCAACAATTGTTGCTAATGCTTGCAACACTGTAGAAATAAATGATTGTACAGTTTTAGACAACCTGCATTATTAAATCAAAATGTTATTTTTCAGTAATTTTTCCAATGAGAGCAAACATTGTATAACTTAAGTTATGTGTTATTCATGAAGGACTCTTACTGGCCACTTAATAAGGCACTCCTGTCCAACTGCTCGTTAACACAAATTTCTAATCTAATTTCCGAGTACTTCAGAAATTGCTGATCTACTGGGATTTTCCCCCACAGCCATCTCTAAGGTTTACAGCAGGGGTCTCAAACTCAAATCAGCCGGGGGCCGCTGGAGGCGGAGACTAGGTGAGGCTGGGCCGCATCAGGATTTTCTCAAGAAAATCGCTGGGAAAACATTCCAGTGTTCTTAAATATCTTTAACACAAAATAATGA
>NW_023418419.1:5615-6458 GCF_002922805.2 Oryzias melastigma
GGATTGATTCAGATGGAGCACTACTGAAGGCCTAGGTGTGAAATGTACGGCCCGCCACTGTGTTTCCAGTACCTTGTTGAATCTATGCCACCAAGGATTAAGGCAGTTCTGAAGGTTCCAACCCAGTACTGGCCAGATGTAAAGTCTAAAATTTGTTTCTCCACATTTTACCATTTAATGCTGCGTGTCAAGCAGGGACGCACTGGGTCCCATTTTTAAAGTCTCTAGAATGACTTAGAACTCACAACTTTCCAGGGAGGACACTCTACCACAAGGCCAATGAGTTGATCAGTGCTGGTTAGTCTATTTGGCATCAACAGGATTGATTTGGCTGGGGGAGCAGTGGAAGCAAAACAGTCCCTAAAATTTCACTTCTAAGTAGAGTGTGCTGATAAAACGTGTGAAAATCTGAAAGATTGAGCAGCTCGTGAGACACCAAAAGCTTGAGACCCCATAAACCTTTCAGGAGCTCCTCCCTGCCGCAAGTCTCTTACACAAGCTTGAAGAAAACATTTCGCTCTCTGTCAGGAAATGGAGGTTTGAACTGAAGTTTATGGCATGCTTTCTTGCTGACTCTGTCTTTTAAAGTATTACTCATTTCTTACCTGTCCCACGCAGCTGTAACGTCTTTGCTGTCTCCTATGATAACAACAATCCACACTACGAAGGTTGCCACGGAGACTAGGACTAAACACATACACATGAGGCTCAGCTTGCTGACTTTGCAGTTTTTCCCCATAGTTGCGATCTGCTGTGAAGCAATGGGATGAATGTCTCTGGATCAAATCCCTCCTCCGGTCTGGACTTCAGGCTCCCTCCCTGCTGCGCCGCAGAAGGAATGCT
>NW_023418420.1:0-6451 GCF_002922805.2 Oryzias melastigma
TTGCACACTGACCAGTTAAAAACAGGTCCTGTTCGAAAACTACTGCACCTAGACAGTTCAAACCAGGATTAAATTATGCTTTAGATAGTAAAGAATAAATAAAGTATATTCTCTGATTTGTGAAAGCTTTTGCTGATTTGTGAAAATGCAAAATTTGATGATTTTATCATTTTTTGTAATCTGACCATATAAAAACAGGTCCTGTTCAAAAAGTACAGCACCTACACAGCTCAAGCATGGATTAAATTATGCTTTGAATAATAACAATTATGTCAAACATAGTCTCTGATTTGTAAAAGCTTTTATTGATTTGTGAAAATGTGAAATATAATGATTTTTATCGGATTTTTTGCACCCTGATCACATAGCAAACAGGTCCTGTTCAAAAACTACAGGTTTTAGACAGCTCAAACCTGGATTAAATTATGCTTTAAATAGTAAAGAAACAATTAAACATAGTCTCTCATTATATTTCACAATTTTACAAATCAATAAAAGCTTTCACAAATAGGAAACTATGCTTTATTTATTGTTTACTATCTAAAGCATCATTTAATCCTGGTTTGAATTGTCTAAGTACAGTGTTTTTTTAACAGGACCTGTTTTTAACTGGTGAGTGTGCAAAAAATGCGATTAAAAATCATCCTATTTCGCATTTTCACAAATTAGTAAAAGCTTTCACAAACCAGACACTATGTTTGACATAATCTTTATTATTCAAAGCATAATTTAATCCAGGTTAGAGCTGTCTAAATCCTGTAGTTTTTGAACAGGACCTGTTCTTATGTGATCAGAGTACAAAAAATGCGATAAAAATCATTATATTTCACATTAGAGACTATGTTTGACATAATTGTTATTATTCAAAGCATAATTTAATCCATGCTTGAGCTGTGTAGATACTGTACTTTTTGAACAGGACCGGTTTTTATATGGTCAGATTACAAAAAATGCGATAAAATCATCCAATTTTGCATTTTCACACATCAGTAAAAGCTTTCACAAATCAGAGAATATACTTTATTTATTCTTTGCTATCTAAAGCATAATTTAATCCTGGTTTGAACTGTCTAGGTACAGTAGTTTTTGATCAGGACCTGTTTTTAGGTGGTCTGGGTTCGAAAAATACAGTGGAACGCTCTCGCGAATAGGAAGCTGTGAATCGGAAGCCAGCTTCAGCGTCATCCAAAATGGTTGAATGACTGCCAGGAGTCACATATATGTGATCCGGAGCTCTATAAGTGGCACACTGTGTACCAATACTTTATATGCAAAATAAATCAGAACTAATTCCAACAACTAAATTTCTTTTTGTTTTTCTGTTTGTTCAGAGGGACCAATAAGGGCTCTAAGTTCAAAAGACTGTAATTTTCTGTAAAGGATTAAACGGTCCAGGCTTTACAGGACTAATATCAAAGATTCGTGCTTCTCTGATACATTTACGGCTCATCGGCAAAGATCGTCAAACGGATTTAGAGTTCTTTAATGAGTTTGATGATAATTGCGATGGATGAGTCATATTGCTAAAAAATAATCAAAAATCTTTCTATCATAAATTAAACAACGTGATTTAAAATTAGTTTAATGTCGATAGCAAGTCCTTGTTTTGAAGCAAAGGCAAGAACCAGAGCGTTTAGCTTTGAATAACCAAGAAACGGAGGCGAGCTTAAAAACATCCAATCTTCCCCACGGAACCTGAATGCAGCACGCGCTGGGTTGACGGAACGGGACAACATGGCTGCCGCTTCGGGCCGCTACCACGGAGACGGCGGCCGAGCATCGAAAAGACTGAAAACGGAGGACGGAGGGATGACAACGGTGAGTGCTGGACGCCGGTTCCGGAAGAACACGTTTTACTGCGTAGAAACGGGTTTGTTTTCGGGTTTTTAAAGTCCAGGGGTTTGTGTAAAAACGGGATTTATCTCAACACCGGAGGCGTACAAACCCAGTAGCATTAGCTCACGGAGCCCTCGTTCACCGGGGCTCCTCGCCGTGGACTGAATTCACTCACACATAACGGCGTGTTTAGAAATCACACGAATGTCTCCGGGTCAGCGGAACCCTCCGCTTCCCGTTTCTCTCGGTACCCGACGGCTGCCTCCACAATAACCGGCCCGGCGGTCTATTCTCCAGGAGAGCTACGATGATCCGCACAAACCGCTGCCCTCCCCGGTGGTGCACATCAGGGGGCTGGTGGATGGAGTCATGGAGGCGGACCTGGTGGAGGCCCTGCAGGAGTTTGGCGCTATAAGGTAAGGAGATGTGCGCGCGTGCCTGTGGGTTGATCCGAGCACGTGACAAAGATGCTCTCTGTTGTCCTCAGGAAAACGGACATGTCTTTAGTTCAGGGGCGGCTCCAGGATTTTTTCACTGGGGTTGCTGTGACTGAAAGGAGTTGCTCATTCATTTTAAGTAAAATTAAGTTTCCAAAAAGGAAAGCAACAGGAAAGTAAAAGTCCCACTTTTACTCGTTTTTTAAATGAAATGACATCCGCCATTTTTACTGTCAGTCAAAGGTTTTTTTTTTTTAACTTTATTAACAACATTTAAGATACATTCATAAACAGAAAAAAAATGAACAAGAGGATCAACAGAAAATAGCAGTAAAAGTCACTCAAAGCAAAACATAAAATATGGCTCTTATTGAATAAACTTTATTAGTATCAAATAAAGAACAAAAGAAAACTCAGCGCCCTCTCTGTTGAGACAGTGGTACTGCATGCACCACCTACTGTTTTCAGTGAGGCTTTGTCACAAAAAAAAAAAGAGACAAACACGATAAACATCAAATGTTAAATGGAAGCTCATGGCAAGAAATAAGTGTGGGCAAAATTATTATTTTTAAATATACCTTTATATACTTGGAGTTGCTTTGCTAAATCTTCCAGTTTCTACAGCATCCCCTACCGCCGCCCCTTCTTTAGCTAATGGTCTTGCTCTGATAATTGCATATTTTCATTTTATAATTGTAAATTCCTGTGTAAAAAAAAAAACAAAACTTGTTTTTCTGGGCATAGCTGCTTGAAATGTCTACTGATGTAAAAAAGTAGACACATTTTTGCAGACCGACCTGCTCAGGCTTCTGGAACTATCTTTGCAGCTATGTGGTCATGATGCCCAAGAAGCGGCAGGCCCTGGTGGAGTACGAGGATGTGAACGCTTCCTGCAACGCTGTGACGTACGCGGCAGAAAACCAGGTCTACATAGCAGGCCACCCCGCCTTCATCAACTACTCCACCTCACAAAAGATCTCTCGTCCTGGAGACTCAGACGACACGCGAAGCGTCAACAATGTCCTGCTTCTCACAATCCTGAACCCCATCTATCCCATCACTACGGTAACGTGACATCCTTTAACCCTTGTGCTATCCTAGGCATGTTTACGTTAAAAATGGGGTCATCTGGACCCCACAAGACAATGCACTTACATTTTTTAAGGATTTTTTTATCTTCATTGGTGTCTGTGGCAGACATTAAAACCTGTCCACCCTTGTCCACAATTGTCATGGGAGGGATCACACATAAATATAAGTGTCAGGTCATCTGGATCCGATAAGATGGCAAAAAATGGGTGGTTACAAATGAATCTCAGCACACATGCTTGAAGTAGAGAGCCTGTTGTTCATATCCAGAGTCTAGTGCATCCATGAAACTGCTAAAAGTAATTCCACCTACTTCAATTTCTCTTCATACAATAGATCACTCTGCTCAAAAAGTTTCACATTTTCTTCAGTGACTTTTTTAATTGTTTAAATTGAGTTTTTTTGAAAATATTTTTGAAGTTTGATGATCTTCAGTCCATGTAGATTCATCTAAAGGTCAGATCGTCTGTTCTGCCTCTTTAGGGCAGCAGTGTCAAACTCAATCGCACAGGGAGCCAAAATCCAAAACACACCTTAGGTGGCAGGTCAAACAGGATGAACATTTATTGAACACTTTAAAACAAAATTCTAAAACTTTAAAACCGTAACTTTTTAACACAATTATGAACTAGATATATAGCATTACCTGCGATAAGTGTGAATGCTGTAAGCTGAATTTGGCCGCTGAAGATGAAAGCCTGAAATGCTGATAGCTGATATTACTGAAGCTGATAGCCAGCTAAAATATTAGCTGAATGCCAAATTAGCTTATAAAAAAAACCTAGGTTAGCCGAAACAGCTAGCATGTAGCTAAAAATAGCTAGACTTCAAAATAGCCCAAAAAAGTGGAAAATGCCTAAATTAGCCAAAACAGCTGGCTTTTTAATATTAGCCTAACTACAAAACAGCCTAAAAAAACTTTTTTAAAAAGCCTAAATTCACCAAAATAACTAGCATGTTCTGGAAATGTTAGATAAATTCCAAACAGCCTGAAAAACGAAAAAAAAAGCCTAAATTTGCCAAAATAGCTAGCATGTAGCTGAAATATTAGATGAACTCCAAAATCGCCTAAAAAAAATCGTAGTAAATGCAAAAATATTGTCCAAAAAGCTAACAGAATGCCAATTTTTTAAAACTTTTAAACCGTAACTTTTTGACATAATTTTGAATAGCAAAATGGCAGGAATATTATTCCAGAATAAATCAACTTAAAACTTAAGTAACTTTCAATATCTATAAAAAGATATTTTGTCAAAATTATACAAGTTAAAAATAAGCGCAAGATAACGTTGGGCCATTAATAACAATAAAATAAAATGATCTGTAGTTGGGTAGTAGCCCAAACGGTCTTGCTCAAGGACCCACACTCGATGAAGGTCATCGGGGAATCAAACCCCTGCCAGTCCTTCACTTAACCAAGCTATCCAGCCGCTGAAATGCAGGCCTTGTCATCATGCTTAAATCAGTTCCTGAGCTACCTGAAAGACTCCTGCCTCTTCTCGAATCTTATCATTATCCTGTGGCGTGTTCATGGTCATACTCCTATCACTGAACCACCAACGGTTCCAATTTTAAAAGAAACGAGCAATACTAGAAATACCAGCTTCACCACTCATGTCACACATGGAACTGCTTTTCACTATTTTTCCCGAAGACGTTTTCTATATCCAGATTTAGCAGATTCAGTTTTTATCATTATGCTTCTTGTTCCTGCTTTGCTTGATTTATTTTTGATGCATCTATGCCAAAAAACGTTTGTGATAAACTCCCCCGAAAAGTTCCATTAAACCTAAAGATGTGACACATCACAGAACTATGATGTTGAAAGTTTGAGGTATTGTTTCACACAAAATGCATCTCAGGCTGCTGTGTAAACTCTGAACTTTTAATTTGAAAATTCCAAAGGAACTCGACTCTTTTTGCTGTGATTTTAAGGATTTTGTTTCTGTTTCCGCAGGATGTTCTCTACACCATCTGTAACAATTGCGGTCCCGTCCAGAGGATCGTTATCTTCAGAAAGAACGGCGTTCAGGCCATGGTCGAATATCCTTTTTAGATTCAAAGATCGTTTCTTTCTGATGTTCAATAAAGTGGATCCTTTGTTTTTTATAGAGTCCGAGCAAACCTTAACCTTTCCATGTCACGTTCGATTCAGTCCAGAGTGCCCAGAGGGCTAAAGCCTCTCTGAACGGAGCGGACATCTACTCTGGCTGCTGCACTCTGAAGATTGAATATGCCAAGGTGAGTGAGTGGGTTTCACTGGTTGAAGTTTTAATGTCCTGGATCCATGTTAGGTCAGAGAATCGCATTGTTCAAAATGAAAAAATATTGACTATGAATTGTATGGGTAACCACAAGTTATGATATGAACTGTATTGTATGAATTGTTACGGCCCTAGTAGTTATATTACAGGCTCAGTGACTGTGTTCATGTGAGAACTGCATTCACTGGACCTCTGTGAGTCTGGTGCTGCTCTACTGCTGGAGTGCAGCTCAGCTCAAAGACCCACTCCGATGAAAATTGGGTTTTGACATTTTTAACATGTTCTTGTAGCGTTTTTCTCATGATGGAGGACATTTTGTTGTTTACCTTTCATAACCCTGTCAGGTCATGAATCAACTTTCTCTGATTCATGGTTTGGCAGAGAGTTTTATTTTATCCGGGCTGGGGCCTGGCACAGGGAGACCCAGACCCGGGCCGCCTTGTGGTTACATACTTAAAGCAGCAGCGTGACTGATCTCGCCTAAGGACCCCCATGGAGTTAAGCCCATTAAGATCCATTAACGTCTTCATTTTCCTCATCTGAGTTGGTTTCTGACTCAATCTTAGGTTGAGGTTGTAAAGGGCTATAAGCTAGCAGGAGAGAGTGGAAACAAAGGGATGATGGGAAATGAGCACAGGCTTACTCCACATGAACACATGTGCTATCTAATACACTGGCAATGCTAAATGTTTATTAGACCGATTAAGTTAACTTGAATCATTTCCCGCGGCACACCTGAGCATCTGTCAAGGCACACCTGAGCATCTGTCAAGGCACACATGAGCACCAATTGCCTGATATACACACAAAACCGCATTCACACAC
>NW_023418421.1:0-2832 GCF_002922805.2 Oryzias melastigma
GAAAAAATGCAGTTGGAAAAAGCTGTGAAATAGAGAACAACATTGGCAGGACACTAGCTTCCTGCTCCACTCCATTCTGATGCATCCACTTGTGGACAAATAAGTCCGTGGACGTCTTTGTTTTTCTCATCTGAGATGGTGTCTGGCTCTAAGATGTACAGCTGGATTACTCCAACATTACTCGCCATTTTTCGTGCACCAGTGATGTTAGGTTGGGTTGTAAGGGGATGTAAGCTAGCACAAGAGCACGTAAAATGAGAAGAAAATGGGGGCGGGGTTGATGTGCCAACAGTCCCGCGTACATCTCAGAGGTGAATTATTTATAAACTACTGACTCTCTTCAGAAACGATGTCTTAAAACGACACAGACTCTGAGATTTTGGCTAAAAACAGCATAATCATGATTTAAAAAGAAAACTGGGATCGCGTTTACAGTAGATCAAAAGATGCCTCTTAATGGTCAAAATCTGTAAGTAGTCACACATAAAATCCTCTACTTCGTCTTCAGTGTGCTCCCGTTGTGTTGCACCTCCATTGGTTATGCCTCTGTTGGATTACGCCTTCGTTGCATTCCATCCCCACTCTGTTATGTCTTGGTATCTCCCGTTGCCCGTTGTGTTGCATCTTCGCTGCATTGCGTCTCAGCTGGGTTGCTTTGTGGCGTTGTGCCTCCGTTGAATTGTGCCTCCATTGCGTCTTCACTGCGTTGCATCTTGGCTGTGTTGCGTCTTCTCTGCGTTGCGTCTTGGCTGTGTTGCGTCTTCTCTGCGTTGCGTCTTCGCTGCGTTGTGTCTCAGCTGCATTGCCTCTTCGCTGCGTTGCGTCTCACCTGCCTTGCGTTTTCGCTGCGTTGCGTCTCACCTGCATTGCGTCTCACCTGCGTTGCGTCTCAGCTTCATTGCGTCTCACCTGCGTTGCGTCTCACCTGCGTTGCGTCTCAGCTGCGTTGCTTCTCAGCTGCGTTGCGTCTCAGACGGGCTGCTTTGATGTGTCGTGCCCCCTGTTGCATTGTGCCTCCGTTGTGTTACGCCTCCATTGTGTTATGTTTCCGCTGAGTTGCATCTTCACTCGATTGCATCTTAGTTGAATTACAACTCCATTGTATTACGTCTCTGTTGCTTTGCGTCTCTGTTTGGCTGCATCTCTGATGCGTTGCGTCTTCACTGGGTTGCATCTCCATTGCGTTGAGTTTCTCTTGCATTGCGTCTATGTTACGTTGCTGTTCTGTTGCGTTGCGCCTCTACTGCATTCAGGGTCTGTTTTATTGACACAAAATATTGAACTTTCTTTAATAAATCAGAAATTTTACATGGCTTCTGTCATGTCTACGCCTGATGTCTGTCCCTTTGCAATGCAAGCTTTATGCTATAGTTGTTTTTTTTTTTTTTTCAAATCTATTCACTTTGCAGCAAAAAGCCAGAGAAATGGATAACAGATCTTGTTTTCTAAATGAAAACCTCCATTGTACTTTCAAAATAAAAATGTACATAACGTCTTTTTATATTTAAGTTGATGTACCTCAGATTGCGCTATCATCCACTTTTGCTGTGGATGATAGTAGTCTCATTTTGGAACCAGAGATGGACATGAGCAAAGAAAGCAGTACAAAATACACAGGGGGACAAATCACTCCTCCAGAAGCCGAGGGGAGGGTCCAGTGACATAACGGAGACAATGTAACCTAACCAACTCTCATGCACACAACGCAAGGGAGACACATCACAGATGGACCAGAATAAATCCAGTGTTGTGATCAAGTGTAAATGACAGAACCGGTTTACTATGGAGATTTTTATTAACCTGCTTATATCCACCAGTTTAACAGTCTCATGTGTAATACATCCCAGTCTGTTCTTGTTGTTTGACTTCCAGGCCACTTCAGATCTCAACAATGTCTTTCGTATATCTCAGTAGATGGAATTTTAAAAATTTACAGTCTTTGGTTGAGCTAGCCTTCTAGCCCCTGCAGGGCTCTGGAAATTGAAAAGTCAGAGAGAGTAAAGATGGAGCTAAGGCAAGAGGGAAAGCATGAAACTGGAGGAGAGAGTTTTCTTTATTTCTGAACAACCTTTGTGTTCCCCCTACAGCAACATCTTTGCCTCCTGTTTTTTCTCCTCTCAGTGCACAGTGGAGTGACTCTTCCAGCTAAGAAAAAAAGAGTGTTGAGGGAAGTTCACTAAAATGAATTACCAGACTCGTTCACGTTTGCTCTAACTGTTCTACAGCGTCTCTCACAGCTGAGGCTGTTTCATGAAGACTGCTGGAAAAGTAATTGAAAATCCATGGCTGATTGACTCAGTCCCTTTGTAATTATTTTTTCTTTAGTTGCAGGTGTTCTAAACTGAAAAGGTGTTTTTTTTTCTTCTACTGGAAAACATTACAGGCACTGTTATGGAAGCCCAAACTGTTCTTAATTATATAAATAAATACAACATTATTTAATCAAGCAACCTCCAATAAAAGTCTTTTCAATAAATAATTGACCATTTTATTATGAAATACATTTCATTAAAATTTAAATGGACCATTTTATTATGAAATGTATTTCATTTTTACTTTAAAACATAATTTTATGTTAAATACATTTCATAATAAAAATATATATCATAATAATTTTTGGGATTTTATTATAATCATGTGGGGGTTTCTTTTGTTGAAACTTTTATTTCAAAATTACTGTTTTCCAAAGTGTCCTTTTTATTTCACAATGCTGTTTTTCAGAACGACGTATTTATTTCATGATGAGGTTTTTCCGAATAATAACTCTGTCTGTCAATCAAACCAGTCAAGGCGGGGACACGTTTGTGATTGGCTACTCCTTTAATCAGACAT
>NW_023418421.1:2897-6451 GCF_002922805.2 Oryzias melastigma
TGCAACTCAGCGCGTCAAATTGCAACCCAGTCTCCTACAAAAACTTTCAGCACCGTTTGTCCACAGGTAAAAACGTAGCAGTTTCACAAGAAACCTGTCTAAATTGTGGAATCGCTACGTCTCATTCTCTCATTCATTTCTACGGAGGTGCGCCGGATCACGTGACTGATCACGTGACTTTTGAGTTTCTGCCTGTCGCTAGCAAAAACACGGTGGGATATTCACTCTTTTTCGGTGGAAAATTCCTCAGAATAAAATATTTTGTGGACTAATCTTTATTTTGCCGATATTTCTAGTGAGAAATGCACCCGTTACTATCAGGATATACATTTATTTTGGACATACAGTTCGTAGTTTGTCTGTTTTGCTGGACTTCTCCCCAAAACGGGGCTCCAAAGTCGTGGAATATCAACGTTTCCGGTGCACGGAACGATCCCGGAACCAGACGATCAGCAGGATTTGGTGACCCGACCCGCATCGGTGCCACGTCAAGGTTTGGGTTAGAGTAGGTTCGGACAAACCGCCTGGACCCTTTTTTAAATGAGCCCCGAATGACTCCCGTAAAGCTAGAACGTGATCACAGTCTGACTACTTCCCGACGAGGACGGTCAAAAGTTTCCAGAAACGAAGATTCTCAACCATAAACATAATGTTCCTTTATTTTCTCCCTCATAAACAAACACAAATGTCGGTTAGTTTAAGTGACAACAACGAGGATGCTTTCAGACTAAATGAAGAAAGAAAAAAAATGTTCATTTTAATTGTGCGACACACAGTAGAGCGGGAGTCTAGGCATACAAGTCGATTTCAGAGGATCAGCCAATGAACGTTTAGATCCCGCCCACTTTCAGTGATTGACAGACAGAGTTATTCAGAAAAAGCTCATCATGAAATAAATACGTTGTTCTGAAAAACAGCATTGTGAAATAAAAAGGACACTTTGGAAAACAGTAATTTTGAAATACAAGCTTTTACAAAAAAAACCCTCACATGATTATAATAATATCCAACATGAAAAAAAAATATTATGATATATATTTTTATTATGAAATGTTTTTAACATTCATAGGTGACTTGGTGACTTTAAATTGCCCCTAGGTGTGACTGTGAGAGTGAATGTGTGTGTGATTGCAGCCCTGCAACAGACTGGCGACCTGTCCAGGGTGTACCCCGCCTTCGCCCATCAGCAGCCGGGATAGGCTCCGGCACCCCGCGACCCCGAAAGGGACAAAGCGGTCAAGAAGATGGATGGATGGATGTTTTTAACATAAAAATTATGTTTTAAAGTAAAAATGGAATATATTTCATAATAAAATGGTCCATTTAAATTTTAATGAAATATATTTCATAATAAAATGGTCAATTATTTATTGAAAAGACTTTTATTGGAGTGTTGCTTGATTAAATAATGTTGTATTTATTCATATAATTAAGAACAGTTTGGGCTTCCATACACTGTACCATCATTTATGAAAACCTCTTTCATGGACACTTGACATTTAAATTCCATGACACTAATCACATGCAAACATATACTTACATATACATTGCTATTTAACATTATTACATCATTGATGAGCTCAAGTTTGTCTTGTATTTGCTAATATATTGGCATTTTTCAGTCAGCAGGACAAAGGTGGGTTTGCTTAAAAGCTGTTTTATTCAAAATTCAAAGAGTTTTTACTTATGGAAAATGACAGTTTCTTTATTGTTCATAAATATGTCTAGATTTGTGAGCACTTATCCTTTGTTGGGAAAACAAATCCCTCCTCACAGGTGAATCATATCAAGACGCTGATTATTACACATGTGTAACTCATGGCAACAATTAGAGGCAACCAAAACTAGGTTTTTTTTTTTTTTTGTTGAGCGAAGGGGTTCAGAAAACGAAAGCCAGTCAATATCTGGTGTGACCACCACTTGCCGTATAAGGATGCCACAAACAATGATTTTAATAGTCAACCAATCACCGATAAGTTTTTTGGTTTGTCGACTAATTGGATCATTTGTGAGCTGAATGTAAAACTCACATCTTAACCATAACTGGCTGTAAACTTCAAGTGTTTGAGCTATATGCTAACTAAAAATACAATAATAGTTTACTAAACCGTTTTGGTATATTGTTATGGTACCCAAGTCTTGTGTCATCACTACTGACCCACATTAGCAGTATATCAAAGACAACGGTGGATGCGGCATTAGAAAGAGTGCACTGTAGTTTTGAGATTTAAAAAAAAACAAGGAAAAAGAAAAACAGCTAATCGATTAAATTTGTTGTCGACTATTTTATAGTCGACATAGTCATGACTAATCGACTAATCATGGCAGCCCTACAGTGCAACACATTTTCTTTGCATAGAGTTGATCAGGTTGTCATTTGTGACCTTTGGAAATGTTATCTGCTCAATGACTCTGATTCTTGTGTGGCATGCTACATGTTAGCCATGTTAGCGTGTTCACATTTCTCGTAACACCCAACTTTGTTAGTGACACATAAAATAACAGACTGATATCGCTAGAACAAACGTTACTGTGGCTATGCTAACTTCCAACCTGGTTAGGAACACATAAAAAAAGCAAACACTGTTATTTGTTAGCAATGTTAGCATATTCACAACATCTGTAACAACCAACTTTGTTTGTAACACATAAAAAAACAGACTGATATTGCTAAAACAAACATTACTGATGATGCTAACTCCCAAACTAAACAAAGTCTGACACCGCTACACATTAGCATTGTTGACATATTCATAGTATCTGTAACACATTAAATAAACAGAACAATACAGCTAAAACAAACATTTTTGTAATTACACTAATTTCTAACCTTGTTAAAGACACTTATAAAAAAGAAGGGTTAGCAACACTGTATTTACTATACCTGTTCTTCCCAACCTCGTTAGTAAGACACAAAGGAAAAAGTCTGACACCGCTACATGTTAGCCATGTTAGTCTATTCACAATAACACCAAACCTTGTTTCCAATTTAGATTTAAAATAAGCAAGCATTTTGACAGAGCGATGTGTACCTCTCAAAATCACTCCGACATCAGTAAGGACGACCAGAATTAATCTATATATCCGGTGCTCCAGACTGTAAGGCGCATTGTCAATTTTTGAAAAAAATTAAAGCTTTTATGTGTGTCATATAAAAGAGGAAATACAGTATTATTGTGTACTTGTTTAGTATTTCCTTTTAATTAAGTCTCAACACCAAATGACCAAAGTGAGACATTATTTATTTATTTAGGTCATAACTGTGTAAAGGAACTCTAAACTAAATGTGCATGAATTACTTGACTTTATTTTTCACATTACTTGTTGCACGAAATGTGTCGGTGTCAAGGAAGTCAAACTTTTTTGTGGCATCTGTTGACATAAACAGACTCTTTCTCTTCAGCTCTTTAACTTTCAAAACTACTTTTCTCCTTGGAAAGTTCTAAATAATAATAGATGTTTTAGCTGTTTTATCGCTTGTTGGCTGACCAAACCCAATATTTTTTTGTTTTTTTTAACTGAGTAGCAGTAATTTCATAGACAAAATAGGACCG
>NW_023418422.1:0-1655 GCF_002922805.2 Oryzias melastigma
AGCTTTTGCAAGAGAAATCACAAATAAGGAAGTGTTTGCTTAGTGCGTATATGTAGAGAAAACTAAAATTGGGAAGATTTCCAACATAAAAACAAAAATTTTATAAATTTAACCCAAAAAGACTCATATCCATTTTTCCCTAAAATTAAATTATGTGGAAAAAGGCTAAAAAAAAAACAAGCAAAAACAAATTGACAATATTTTAGGTATTTTTAGGTATTTTACTATTTTACAAGTATTTCTTCTTCCACCGTTTCAACATGAATCTGCCAATTCTGACACAGAGGAAAGTGGATTTTCATATTGAATTTGCACCGTAATGATTCAAAACCACTTATCTCTGCAATAGATTTAAGCTGATTTAAGCACTTCATTACTGTAAAGTGTTGCATATCAGCTTAAGGCTGCTTTTCTCACTTCAGAATCCACTGGAATTACGTTATTTGCGTAAACAGTTGAAGAGTTACAGTAGTAGAGAGAATGCTAACACTGGAGCTAAAGCTCAGGTGTGAAAGGGTTAAATATATACCATAAAAAATATCAGAAAGAAAACAGGAAGACACAATCAGATTGAAAATACAATTCTAAAACATTCAGGAAGCCCGTGAACGGAAGCTTATTAATACAGCATTAGCGTCATCTGTTAGCCAGCGAAGAGGCAAGATGCTGCATATGGAGCTAGCTGCAGACAGGAAACAATCTCTTTGCTTCTTCTAAAGAAAAAATAAGTTTTCTAAAACAGGGAAACCTGCTCTAGATTGCATTTGGTTGAGAGTCAAATACCTTGTTTTCCATACTATAGGGCACACTAGATTAAAAGGCCTAATTTCAATAATTGGTCAATTTCCTAAACTTGTGTCATATATGACATTTTGACAGAGCGCCATGTACCTCTCAAAATCATGTCAACATCATAGTAATGGTCTAGAAAAAAAAAATGATTTGCCGATATATCCCAATACGTCATCTGGCCATACTTGTATCGGTTTAAAATGCTGAGGTGGTGATATTTAATTAATAATTTATGAACATCCTTCAGCGTCTTACTTTTGTTTTCCACCAAGTCCCCGACCACTAGTGCTGGAAAAGGTACATTTAGCAATGTTGAAAATAATCAGCATTCTATTTCCTCAATCATACTTTTAGAACGTTGTTGGTTGAGACTCATTTATTGTATGTTTTCTTTTTCTTTTTTTTGTGTGTGAAAATAAGATAATATTGACTGTTCCCTTTAATAACAAATATTTCCTAATTTACTAAAAGAAAAGCATGAGTTTTGGTAAATCAATTTGTATATGAGATACAGTTGCAGAGAATAGCATTGTGATCAATAAATAAAATTAATTTTAAAATGTTATTACCACAAAAGGTTATTCATATTCAGGTAGAGTTTTTTTTCTAAGTCATATTCTTGTGAAAAATTGTTCTGGCTCAGTCTTGGGATATATCACTATACATATTGTATCATGGACCATGTATCACGATATGTATCGTATCGTCAGACTATTGCCAATACACACTCCTAGTAAACAGCACTGGGGTATGAGGTGCACTGTTGATTCTTTTGAAAAAATTAGGCTTTAAGATTGCCTTGTAAAATTACAGATATTCCGACAACTTTAAGTTAAATAAAACTAAACCAAACATATTATGTG
>NW_023418422.1:5425-6438 GCF_002922805.2 Oryzias melastigma
TTAATACATTTTAGATTTTTGGCACTTCAGGTCCACCGTACTTTTACGTCTAGTACATAGACTGAGCAATGATCCAGAGTAGCAGGTTATATTCTGTGCAAGAAAAAGCAAATAATGAGTTAGAATCAAATGGAAAATTTAAGATATTAACAAAACTGGGGGTGAATGATGGAAAATGATGATAAGAAGGTCAGTTTTGCGGTGAGATCATTTGTACTGTTGTCTGATAAAATGAGACATTTGGGAAAAGCATATGCTGTCGGCTCTGAGAAGGACAAAAACCCACATTCCCTGCATTACAGAGTCTTCTGGGGGTGGCAGATGCCAAATGTATGAGAACACACTTTTTTCTTTCTTCCTTTCTTTTACTGATTCAGTAACAAGTTGTAACAATGTCTCAGTTTAACACCCTGTGAATCCCTCTCATGAAACATAACAAGCTTTCTCTGTTTCTGTCTCTCCTGCAACTATGGGGCAGTGGCCCCTAATTAGAAGCAGAGCTGTTGGATAGACGTTTCCTTTAACAAGGTGAAGGCAGCTGAATGGGACAAGCACAAACGAGGCAGAATATCAACACTCCGGCTCCCCTGTCAAAGCCACACAAGTTTGGCGAAAAGTGTTTAACATACCGCCAGAATGACAATCTGCAGTTGCCTTATCGCCTCATGCAAAGCTGTGAAGCGATCCTTCTCCTGCAGAATATATAAATCTATCTGTGATCCCAAATCTCCAAATTAAACAGAGACAGAAGCTTAAACAATGAGAATGTAAATCTGAACGGGAAAAGAATTGGGAATTTGCTCTGCTTTGAGGAAAAGCTCAATCCCTTCTTTTTTTTTTCTTTTTTGCATTATTGACCTTTAACACTTGCCTTACTTGCCTCCTGCCTCATAACCCTGAAAAATCAAGTTAAATCTTTTAGGTTTTGCACCAAGAAACTGTAACTCAGAGTGGGGAGTGAGTTTTAAAACATTTTTGATTGGCAGCTTTGAGTTAAAAATGATTGATGCCAA
>NW_023418423.1:0-3081 GCF_002922805.2 Oryzias melastigma
GCACCGATGGCGGTCGTTGTTAACCCGGGCCTCGACCGATCCGGTATTCGTGGGTCTGATTCGCATATTTGATTTTGAAAGATTTTACGTCGGATGCCCTTCCTGACACAACCCTCTGTATTTATCCGGGCTTGGGACCGGCACAATGAGACCCTGGCTTGGGACCCCTCGTGGCTACATTGATGTAAAAATGAAGAAGATTTCAAATAATATATGTGTTATTGTTGCCTTTAAAAATTAACAAGAATTTTAATTTTATTTATTTATCCGGGACAGTGGTCATTAAATTAACCCAGCAGCTATTTTATGTCTGTTGTCCACAGACAAATGTCTAAAAAATATATTATAAACAACATAATATTAAAGTTTATACTAAGGAGGTGAGGCAAATCAAACTCAATGGAATATGAAAGACAACCCCAACTTCCCACTGTCCGTCTTCATGTCAGGGGCCTTTCCCCCCTGCAGCCCCCTGATCTCACCGAGGCGTCACAGGCGAGTCATCTCAAACACAGCTAATGCTCCGGTACTTTTAGCTTAGCTGCTACAAACAGCGCTAGCTTTAACAACCAGAAACCTGCGCTTTGTCAACTCATTTCTCGCTTTTTCCTCCACATTACAACAAAGAGAGCAACAGATGAGGACGAGAAAGAGTTAAAATTTTGGGTAATCGAGCCATGTCAGCGACAAACAGCAGATAAAAACTTCTGAACAGTTCTGCTTAGCTCCGCTGCAGAGAACCGCTTGTCTCTGCCGCTATGTGCGCGTGAGCGAAGGAGTGAGAGAGGAAGACCCGAGTGAAGCGAGAGGCCACCTTTGGATCTACCAATCAGCACTAGTAGCTACTTTGAATGGGAGCCAGAGAGTGCAGAGAGCGCTCTGTTTTTCTTGTTTGTATGGCATCACGTTTGGGGGGGCAGTCCTGAAATTTGGGGCATTGCCCCACCTTGCCCATGCCTAGATCCGGCCTTATGCTGAACCAGAAGATTGAAAAACAAAAAAACTTTAAAATGCCAAAAAAATGTCTTTTTATCTGAATCTTTGTGTTTTTTTAATCAGTTTAGTTGATTCTGATCATCTGTTCTAAATAAAGGTATAAATGATGATTAAATGCAAATTTTCATTCATCTAGTAAATAGACATACATAGCAATAAACACTATAATAAAAATTTAGAATCGTGGTTCAACTCGTGAATCGTTGCTCTTGATTCGTGAATCGAATCGGATCGCCACTTAAGTGATGATCCACAGCCCTATTAGCTTTCTTGGCTAATTTAGGATTTTCTTTCCGCTTTTTAGACTAGTTTTGAGTTTAGCTAATATTTTGGCTACATGCTAGCTATTTTGACTAATTTAGGATTTTTTTTCTTTTTTATAGGCTAATTTTTAATATAGCTAATATTTTAGACAGCTATTAGCTTCAGCATTTTCATCAATTAGCTTCAGTGATTTCAGCTATCAACTTCAGTGTTTTTATCTATTAGCTTCAGAGTTTTCAGCATCTTCAGCTATCGTCACTAGTGTCTTCAGTGACCAAATTCAGCTTACAGCATTCATACCAGCATTATCACAGGAAATGCTATATATCTAGTTTTTAGTTAGTTTAAAGCTAATGATGGTTGAAATGTGTGATCCAGTTTGCACATGACCCGATTCTTCGACTAATCGGAAAAATAATCGGTGATTAGTCGACTATTAAAATAATTGTTTGTGGCAGCACTACTACACTCTCAAATCAAAGATCTGTATGTATCTCTGGGTTTCCACCCACACTGAAGATCTGTCTGCAGTAGAAAGCTGGGGCTGAATCAACGGGTGCACTGGAAGTTGCTGAAAGTCTCAGCGTCCCGTGCTTTGGCTAGGGTCAGCTTTAATCTTCCCATCGTCCTTCGGGACGGGTCAAAGGTCGTCCTCGATGAGGGTAAAACAGGTGTGAGTAGGAATGTCGCTGCCTGGAGCTACGAGAGGGGGAAGGACTCTGCAGTGACTTGCAAAAATCCACGTTTGCTTTCTAAATCGAGCTGTTCAAAAGACAAAGAACATTTTTTAACAAAGAAATAAATCTTTCAACAGTTTTTTCTAATTTTCTACTCCCTAGAAAACAAAAAAGTCATAAAAGGTTTTAGTGGTTTGAGGAAACAAAGACTTTATCTACACTATGACAAAAGAGACAAAAAAAAAACAACTTAATTTAAATAAAGTTCAAATCAAATGTGTGAGTGGGAGCAGAACAGTGAGTCACTTGAGAAGAAAAAGGCTAAAAGAAAGTTGGACAGTGGTCTGTGCATATAAACACAACAAAATAGTGATTAGTGACTTAATTTCATGGGAATCAGGAAGAAGTCAGCAGAAATAAACTAAACATTCCTCCACATAAACAACCTGGTGAAATAAAATGATGTGTGACGCACTAAGGATTACACAATGTCATAACCTGTGATTACAAAGAGAATTCAAATCCAAAATTATTGAATTATTACTTCCTGTTTCATTTTGTGGAGTTTGTGACCTGACACACTAATGAAGTTTGAACAAAATGACATGGAAGTACTTAAACGGTTGCCAAGACCAAGAACGGAAATTCAGCCCTTTTTTATAGTTTCCTACAGCAATTAAGAAATCCAGAGAGTAAAAAAACTGAAGCTGATTTAAGCCAGACTAGAAATGAATGTCAGAACATGTAAAAAGACTTACAGTTCAAGTCATTAAGGAGTGTTCTACAACTTATTAATGTAAAGGGGAAGCCAAACGTGTATGAGGCTGAACATGGAGTCTTGTGTTGTCAAACTGACTTTAATAATCAGTCGAATAAGCTTAAGTTAACATAGGACAAGAATAAGACAATAACTGTTTCTGTCATTTGTAACTTCTGGGTTGTGGATCATCTTTGTTTAATGACGATTTTAGATTATGAATGATACATCAAATGTTTAGAAGGAATTCAGATTTTGCTCTTCTTGTAAACACAGAGATAGAACTGCTGGTTTAGACTTTAGACATTAGACATTAGACATAGCTTTATTAATCCCTTTGGGACACACCCTGGGGGAAATTAGGTGGTGGGCAGCAGCCGTTCTCGA
>NW_023418423.1:3158-6428 GCF_002922805.2 Oryzias melastigma
GAAGCACATTAATTTCACAAGACAAAAAGGTCCACAAACTGACTCCCAACACGTCCAGCCAGGTGGCAGCCGTGCGCGATAGCACAGTGCTCTAAGGCACAGTTTATTTTTGTACCATAGACATGAATAACCGTTGTAAAATCGCTTACATTAGTGAAGAGTCCAGGCCTTTAAATCAGTGGTCCCCAAACTGCGGCCCACGTGCTGGACCAGGCCCACCTCCACTATCATGTTTTTTTTGTTTATTTTTTCTCAATCTGGCTGACCCAGAACGTGACTTTTTATTCCATCCTTCTGTAGTCTGAACCGACAGGAGAGGATAGAGTTTTAATTAGTTACATTTTTAAAATCTTTTAGTATTACTTTTTCTGTGAAGATTAAAGAAATGTTGTGTGACTTTCTGGAAAACCATAAATGTTTACGTTTAAGCTGTGATTGTTACATTTTTTCTGTTAGCCTACAAACCGACCCCGGCCCCCATCAGAGAAGACAACAGTTATGTGGCCTCACAAGAAAAAGTTTGGGGACTTCTGCTTTAAAAGACCACTGGAGGCCAGAAGTGAGCAACGTCCCATTGACTCCTATGTAAAAAAAAATAAATAAAAAAATCCTACTTCATCAGTGTCTATTTCTTTATTTTTAACCTTTTAACACTGGAGAGGATTTAACACACGCTTTGACATCCCGAAGCTTCCCGAGTGCTCCAGCAATCAACATGAATCAGTTGATTCGGACGTTAATAATAGCAGCTTTTCATATTGACTACGCTACACATTAGCAGTGTAAAGTGTTGTTTTTTTCCTCTTCAGAATCTACTGGATTACGTTAATTGTTCACATGGTTGAAAAGTTAATGCTAGTCGAAAGAATGTTGAGAGAGTTGAGCTGCAATTCCGGTGTGAAAGGGTTAATCATAGAAAATATGAGGGGACTCGTTTAGTTTAAATCAGGTGTTTTGCATTTATTAAAGCTCAAAGATAAACAAAATGTAGGATTTTGATCAATTTTGATTGGCAGATTGTTATCATTCTTTCTCGAGTTCAGGGGTCAGCGACCTTTAACAATAAAAGAGCCATTTGGGTTTGTTTTCTACTGATCAAAACCTAGAAGGAGCCACAAAGTCTTACTTTAGCCTTTAAGGCATTTTGAATTGCATTCGTGACCTTCTGTTTTTTGATAATAAATATGAATTACGTCTATTTTTTGGCACGGACAAAAGCTGGAAGTAGCTTTGAGCTAATAAGACGTCTTCAGGTCAACAGGGATGTAAAGTCCTTCATCAGAGCACGAGCTTGGTCCTGTTGTAGAACTACACGATTACATAGAGAGTTTTTGCAGATGCAGCTGCAAACCTCCTGTACAAATGCTGAAGGCTTTGGATTGATGACAACAACCAAACAGCCTAAATGTAGTACTGTAGTTCCTCTCCCAGACCCCGTCTGTTCCCTGGCTAAACCTTGAAATTCTGTCTACATCAGGGCTCTAGACTAACCTTCTGTACTGGTTGCACCGGTGAGCCCCACTTTTTTTTCTTTGTTTCCAGCACAACAGTTTGGTGCACCGACCTTCGACTACGTTGCATTTAACAGCACTTTTACATGGTCCCTTTCCTTTGTATTTGGTGTTGATATCTGCATCAAGACTTGAAAATGATTAACTTACAAACTGGTAAACATGAAGCTCTTTATTTGAACACAATTCTACAATAATGATAAACGACTACATTTATATAGTATATAAAAATTAATAAATGCGCAGTTTGAAAAAGCTTTAATTTGTGACAGCAAGTGAAATGGGTGGAGCCTAAGTCTCCTTGCTCTGCTCCATTCTGAAGCATCCACTTGTAGACAAACAGATCCATGAATGTCTTTGTTTTCCTGGTCAGCTGGAATCTGGATCAGAACTGTTGGTCTGCATACAAATGATATTGCTCATCATCTTTGTTGTAAGCTAATGTTAGCTTGGGGGTGTGAGGGGCTGTAAGCTAGCGGGAGAGCGAGTAAACAAGGATTTCATGAGATATCAGCGTTAGGTTTACTTCACACCAACAGCCCCGCCCACAACTAAGAGGTGAATTTCTAATGAGCTCCTGTCGCTCTGCAGAAACTATGACCTAGAAAATGACAAGTTTTTAGATTTTGCCTAAAACAGTAGAGTCATAATGAACAGAACTTTAAAACACTTTAAAAACAGATCAAATATAGTTTAAAATACTTCACAGAGCTAAAGCTTAAAAAAAAAAGTTTAAACCCTTTGTGATCTGTACAGAGCCATTCATTTTATTTTTTTCTGATTTTCTCTTGTTTTTTGAAAAATTTTCTTTTTCATTTTTTTTCAAATCATTTTGGTTTGTGGATTTTTTTTTTCTAAAACTTTGTTTTTTTTATTATTCAATTTTCATTTTTATTGTCATTGAGATCTTTATAAGGTTTTGAACTGATTAATTTCTTTATGTGATCTAAGTTATACTTTCGTACATCTCTTCAGAATAAATAATCCTAACCTCTCAACATCATCCGTCTCTTCTAATATAGAATATATGATTTTCTTCACTTACTTTAAATGAAAAGTAATCTGCCAATAAACTAATAGAATTTGTCTAGTAAGATTTATTAAAATAAGTTATGTCCTGCTCTCTTAACGCTAAATTTAACATTTAACCCTTTAACACCTGAGGCGTCGCCAATGACGCCTAAACACAAAATCATTCACGTACTATAACTCTTCAACCGGTAACACGATCGATGTGATTCCAGTAGATTCTGAAGGAGAAAAGCAGAGCTGCCGCAGGACCAAAAACCACTGATTGGGTTTGATGCGGTTCTGGTTCCAAAGCAGCTCTTTGGTTTTGGTTTTGGTTCCTAGTTGGTTCCAGTTTTGGTACTTCGTTCCCCGCCCCGCGCTCCCCATGGAGAGAGAAGAGCTGATCTACAACTAGAATCTCAACAACAGTCCAGACTGCAGCTGGCTTCAACTGTTGGTACCTGTCAGCTGACGGAGGAGTCCCACAAACCAACCAGGCTCTCAAGGACTCCTTCTTAAGATGAATGGTGACCCTGACTTTGGTGTACATCAACAGATTCAAGGATTTCTACCATGTAGGTCAACCCAGCAGTGGAGGTTGGAGTTAACCCAAACACAACGGATCAGAAGTAAAACTTCTGTTTGTGATGATTTAGTTTGGGTCTATTCCGGTGACCTTCCTGGCAGAACCCTCTGCATTAACCCGGACTTGGGACCGGCACACAGAGACACTGGATCGTGTCCCTGG
>NW_023418424.1:0-2764 GCF_002922805.2 Oryzias melastigma
ACCTAAAACAACAAAACACCTCACACATGCATTACCCCACACAACAGTGAAGGGACGGGGGAAGTCCAACCCAGGGATCAGAGCACACGTAGGTCCACTCGTCCACCTGTAACCCGGTTCTTGCAGAGGGCTGGCTCCAAAATAGATAAAATGAAATGAAACAAAATTATAAAATGCGCAAGCATACACACATTCACAGTAAACTATAAAAGGTAGTTAAATAGGATGGTCGTCCCAACAGTCCTGGATGGTCACTGACTTTTCCTCATTTCCGTGGAAAAGTGCAGCAGCTCTGGACGCTCCTGGACACTGCAGTGGTCCGTTGACTAAAAACACGCTGTGTAAGAATGACAGAACTCTGTTCATAAAAATATGCAAGTATTTGTTTTTAAAAAATGCTATTTAAAAAAAAAGATAAATAGAATAAAACTAGTTGTAAAAAAAAGATTGTGTCCACTTGAGTCCGTTCATGCAATTGGGAACTTGATCCACCTTGAGGTGAATCCCAGTCCGTTTAACCAAGGGCCGTGGTCCACTCGCTGTGTGGAGATGGGGAACGCGCCCGCAGCCAGCTGCAAACACAAAACAACAACACGCTTGGCTGCGGCCTGTCCTCCGATCTCTTGGACCCACACAACACTGCAAGGGGGAGGGCCGACGTTCCTTTTACTCATCTGTCAGAAGGCTTTTAACAGCTTGCTGGTCGCCCCGGCGCTTCTCGACACCGTTCCGATCCAGCTCCCTGATGCTCGCTCGGCCTCTGCAGTCTGCGTCCTTCACTGCTCCCCTCGTTTCCGGCGTGGCGTACTTCTCTTTACGTTTCCCCTGCCAATCACCTGTCCGTGCGTTCGTTCCCCCTTGTCTTATTTTGCAGTGTCTTATGTTTTCCCCGCTCAGATGTCCAGTGCAGGTCGCTCTTAAATAATGTCAGAGGGGATGGCGCCCATAACTCGCAGATGTGCGCAATCAGTCTGTCAAGTCAATAAAAATCACTACAGAAACACATCAAATTTAGAGCACTGCAAACATGCCCTTCACACAAGACATGCACAATAAACAAAACAGAATTTACAGCAAGCAACAGAGTCACTTGACACAAGCCTCACATCCATCTGACAGGAGCAGGTTTAGGGACAATCATAAATAGCAGAACAAAGTGAAATAATACTAATGAATGATCAGAGAACGCAGTCTTCACAGTCTTAACAGAGGTGAGAGGAAACCCAAAAGAGAGAGCCAAGTCCTGCATATGTCCATGAACATGGGTTGGGTCAGAAACCCACTGCACAAGATTAAAATAATCCAACACNTTGTTAAACACACAGCAACACTTTTAGACTTGTGTGTGTGTGTGTTTTACTTGGTTATTTCTTGACAACAGAGGATAAGTGACTGGTGTAAAGACCCTTATTAATTTGCTCTCAACTCTGTAGGTGTTCGAATGTGGACATCAACATTGATGCACAGAGCTTGCTCTTTCATTTTGCTTGATCTTTTCCAGCTTCCACTCTAATCGCTAATAAACAGTTTCATAACTGAGGTAAAATTGCAGGGGAAAAAACAAAACATAAAAAAACACATATTTGTAAGCTTCTATGGGGTGCCGTTTGTAAATCAGAAATGTAAAATTTTTACATCAATGTTGTCAGATATTTAGGGTGTTTTAGGAGAAAAAAAAACAGGTCTTGTTTTTCAAATGCATATTCGCACCCTGTAAATGAATATATTTATAAATGTTACATTTAATAACTAAATATTTAGTTAACCAACTAAATATTTAATTTTAAGCTAAATATTTAGCCTACAAACTAAATATTTAAGCTTTGCAATTAAATATTTAGTTTGCTTAATAAATATTTAATTCTAATCTAAATATTTATTTTTTCAAACTAAATATATAAGTTTTGCTCCGTCAAGATTTATATATTTAGATTTGAGCTAAACATATAGTTCAGATTTATATAGTTAGATTTGAGCTAAATATATTGTCAAGATTTATATACCATATTTTTGGGACTATAAGTCGCACCGGAGTATAAGTCGCAGGGGCCAAAAAATGCATAATGAAGAAGAAAAAACCTCATATAAGTCGCACCGGAGAATAAGTCACATATTTTTCAAGTAATTTATTTTACAAACTGGTTGAAAAAAACGATATTGCATCATCTTGGAAGGTAAGTTATAACATTCATCAGAGAACAGGCGGAATATGTGTCAACACGTATTCACATATTAGCGTCATGAAGAAACGAAAAGGTGTAGCATTTATATAACATAACAGTTTTATTTAACTATAGCTTAAAGAACTCATCAACTTTGTATCTTTACTGTAATTGATTGCACACAATCTCACTCCATATCACAAAATCCGTTAAATTTTTCGTCCTCAGTGTCACTTCTGAATAACTCCGCTAGAGGAAGACGAAGCGGAGGTTCCACTCCTTCGCGTCTCGGAATCCGCTCCAGTTCCAATTATTCCAGCTTTTCTGAATTCAGACAGGATGGTCTCGGTTGTCACTAAAGCCCATGCTTGGTTGATCCATTCGATGACTTGCAGAGAAGCAGCATGGCGCATTCTCCCGGTTTTCAGCTGTTAATTTCACTACTTGCAGCTTGTAGTCTGCAGCATATAATTTTCTTTTGGGGGTAATTTATCTTTAGTCTTCTCCATTTTCCTAATAAGCTAACATTTACTGTTTAACTCGCTAATTGTTAAGGAGTATCAGATATTGCAGCTAGAGAAGCCTAGAGTGCCCTCTTGTGG
>NW_023418424.1:2849-5684 GCF_002922805.2 Oryzias melastigma
TCTATGAAAAAAAAAAAACGCGACTTATAGTCCGGAAAATACGGTTTTTAGATTTGAGCTAAATATATAATCAAGATTTATATATTTCGATTTGAGCTAAATATGTAGTTAAGATTTAAAAATTTAGATTTGAGCTAAATATATAGTTCAGATTTATATATTTAGANGTATATGCAGATCTATCGTCAAAGTTCAGAAAAATAGATTATTTTAATTTGAAAAAAAATCATTAATATGAATCAAGTATCAAAAAAAATTTATATGTTGACAGATTATTTTTCATTCGAAGAGTCATAAATGTAAAGCAAGTACTAAAAGAATGTATGCTGATTATTATTTGTTTTTCAATAGAAAAACTATTAACATAAATCAAGTGAAAAAAAATGAAAATTATGTGACTGGGGCATAAACTGTAAGAATACTTTCCTAACAACTAAAACAAGTGAAAAACTTTTGACCTTGTTTTAGAAAAAAAAGAGTGTTTTTCCATGCCACAAGAGAACTCTAAAAGGTAAAGCTTTCTGGTAAACACGTTTCAGAAACAGAAAGCGCCCTCCAGATGGCTGCAGGTGTGAGGTCAAAGGGCAACACTTCACATTGTTGTCACTAGAAATAAGTTTACTGAAATTGTATTCTCATCTGTGTTACATGTCAAAAAATGCCCATAAATATCTCTTGATCTTCTCTCCTGTATTATTTTATGTATTAACTGGATTATAGTGTAATGGGGAGGGCATTAGGACCCAGGAGGTCGGTGGTCAGCTGCCCTCTCCCATCGGAGAGTAGTTCCGGGGTTGCCAGGAACTGTATAAAGGGCCCGGGGAATGATGCGTTTCCGTGTTTGACGTCACCGGCAGTGTTGTCACCAAAGGCAGCCCCACGGAGGAGAACAGCTGAATGCAGGTAGCGCGGGAAGCCGCTCTCTTTTTAAAGTTTGATTACGGCCGCGTGTTGACATTCTATCTGTACAGGGCCACCGTCAAGTCGACCTTGCCATTTGTGTGTGCCCCCCGCCTTCGTCATAAGCGTGCCACAAAGGCAGCGTATGTGGAGCTTCCACACAGATGTAAGTTGGCTGTAACGCGATTCCAAAACGTAAAGTGGGGGCGTATTTTGTGGAGACTGTTTTGATGTGCTTTTAAAACATTTATGTGGCTCATGTGAATTTTAACCTAAATTCTGTTTTATTGTAACCAAAGTTGGTTGGGAGATTTGTCACCATTGGAGAACCCACAGATGTCCACACGATTGAACAGAGGAAGGGATTTTTAAATGTGAGTTAGATCAGCTTTCCAAATGTTTGTATCGTTTGGTTCCTCACTGTGTTCTTAAAATCTCTCTTGTTGTTTTTAGGATGTGTTCATGTGCTGTTATGCCTGTCACTGTTTTTTTATCCCCACTGCTCGCTTTTATTTTTTTTATCTCTTTTATCTTTTTTAATGTGTTTTGTTTGGGGTATTTTTAACCCCTCTTACACTTGGCACTTTTAAAACTTAGCGGACATTTTATACAGTGGTTTTAAACAGTAACCTGGTGCTGTGCAGGATTGTGGATTTTATTTGCTGTGCTGTCCTCTCGTTTTTATTAAGCATGTTGTGTTTTATTTGAGGGACAATTGTGTGTTTTTTTTAAGTTATCCTGTCACAGCCCAGCTCTTGAAAAAGCTACTGTGCGGCCCAGTTCCTTGTGTTTTAATAAATCTTTTTGTTACACCAGCTACTGCCTCATCCAGTTAATTCTGGAAGCCTGCCCTTAGTGTGTGCAGCTAGCACCCTTTCTTACCACAAGGGGTTGCTGACTACTACATATAGTTAAGATTTAAATATTTAGATTTGAGCGAAATATATAGTTAAAATTTATATATTTAGATTTGAGCTAAATATATAGTTAAGACTTATATATTTAGATTTGAAACCCGGAAGTAGTCTCCGCAGATTCTTATTGTGAAAATCTGCTGCATTGCGCCCGCTGTAGCTGTCTTTCGTCCAGGGAAAGTGATCATTTTATTATTGTTTTGTGACCGTAAAAGGAAAATCAGAGACCGGAGGACATGATAATACATCCGTTCCAGGTAAGAATCAGTTATATATATATGTTTTTTCAGTCTGTCTCTGATGATGTGAGTTTGCTACTTTGACAAGCTAGCTGTTGCTAACTCCAAGACAGGGCATGCATAGAGTTCTAATGCAGACGTGAGCTTGTTCCTGGGACGTCCGTGGTAAAAACGTCCCAGAAACATGCTCCGAGCCTCGGGTACCATCCTCCCTACAGGTGAGGGGTCCCAGTAACTGAAGCTGCACTTTCTGCTGCTTTGATGACACTGTAAATGTCCGTTTTTACCTGCAACTATTTCCTGGGGTTATTAAACCCATGATGTAATTAAATATGAGAAGTTGTTGGCTGTTTATTCAATGAAAAGCCCTGATCAGCAGTGTCAATATCGTCAGAATGTTGGTGACGGAGCTCGCAATGTGCCACATGACTGGAAGGTGATGCTAGCTAGCTAGCTAGCGCTAGCATCAGACACCCCAGATCAGTGACAAAAACTGAGCTTTGTTTGGTTCATTTAAGATAACAAACATGAAATATGAAACAGAAGAATGTACCAATAGACAATAAATAGTTATCGGAAACATTGATATAATTCCTGGCAGGGAAAACACATTTGTCATAACAGCAGTAGATAATAAATTAAATGCTCTGTTGTTATATTATGTGTTATGATAAATGTGACTTGGATAATTAGACATTTTTTATTGTATATTTGTTGTTTTCATTGCAAAATTGTTTTATTGAAACTTCTATTTATTGAGATAAAGATTTCTTTTCTTTTGT
>NW_023418424.1:5903-6543 GCF_002922805.2 Oryzias melastigma
GCACACAGACAAATCACTAGGACAGATTTATGTGGAATATAATCATTAATAGACCCCTTTCACGGGGACGTCTGACAAAATGTCGAACACAAAGCTGACAGCTGAATGCTGTTTGACACAATTGTACATAAATGATAAAAGGTAACCATACTAATTTCAACGGAAAAATGTTCAATATTTATTTTACAAATGTCCTGTCAAACTATATTTTAATTTCCTCTCAGATCGTTCACAAATCTAAATATAAATTTGAATAATCCTTCAACATTTGATGTCTCATTGAAAATATCCACCTTTCATTTGAGCAGATATTATTCTAACTGGTTTCTATTTTGGTTGATGTTATTTGCACATATTTTTAGTGTAATCGAGCACAAAAAGTGATAGAAATTCTTGTTGGTCAGCAAAAACACACATCACTGCATTACTCGTACATATTTTAATGAAGGTTTTTTTTCTCACTGCGTGCTGTAAATATGAGTTATTTAAACTAATTTGGGATTCATCCACCGTTTTAGCTGCATTGGTGTTTTGGTATCTTCTGGGTTTTTGAGCTGTTTGAGTTTCAGCTGTTACATTAGCATCATGTTACCTCTTTGGACTATTTTGGTATTTACTAAGGTTTTCAGTCTATTTGGAG
>NW_023418425.1:0-299 GCF_002922805.2 Oryzias melastigma
TTTGATAATTGAGAAGTATATGTAATATTTGTAACGTCTTACCAATTCAAACCTACTATTGTGTCAGTCCAGTGAGGTAATACCCCAAGAAGTAGAGGAAGCCATTGTGATGATCTTTTTAAGCTAAATCTTGACTTTATTAACCTACATCTATTCTTCTTTTAGGTCACATTTGAGACGAATACAAGCCAACTAATGACGTTATTTTGGGGATGTCTCAATGAAACATCTTAAGATAAGAACATTAAACTTTTTGTCTGTGGAATGGAGTTCCGGATGTTTAGTGAATCGCCTTCTCG
>NW_023418425.1:691-4984 GCF_002922805.2 Oryzias melastigma
AAAAAAAAAAAAAAAAGGACAGACGTTCTTTATAATTTGAAAAATGGGTTAGCCACACCCACAACTTACGACAACAGAAGGAAACACTTGACCACAACATTTAGACTTTTGGCCTTTTGTCTGTTTTAACAATGTAACCAAAGGTATCCAACTGAAAATCAATGGAAAAGATCTTTAATTAATGTCTTATTATTTTGTTGTTAGTGTGTATTTAATTCAGTAATGACGTATTCGTGTTTAACTCTAAGGCTAATTACCTGAGGAAAAATGATGTCTGTTCAAACAAATTAAAATAGATCTATTAGTTTAACTAATGCGTGCTATTACATTTAGTCATTGTTCTTGCGTTAAATTTAAGACTTAAATGTGTACGTAAAGTATTATAAATGTTTATATCGTGTGTTACTAAATTAACAAAGAGAAAATCAAAGTAACTTTTGAGAATTTTTAATTAAAAAGTAGAAAAATGTAGATTCATACTTAGTTTTTGTTTGTTATTTTCTAAATATTAAGCTTTGATAGCACAGTTTAATTTGACAAAAATTAGCTCATAGGATTAAAGAAAATTATTCATCTTTGAATCTTTTTTTTTATTTTAGATAATCCCATTGAAATTTATGAGAAACATTTAAAGCTAGATGAATAACCCAGTTTTTTTGCCACTGATTCAATATTTTTCAACTAATAATTTCTAAGAAGCCATAATCTAATGGGATTTGTCCACACTGCTGATTTAACACTATTAAATCCCATTACATTTGCTCCTATTAACATAAGATTTTCCAAAGGCTTACACTCTTTATCTTCATATATGCATGGGCTCAGAAAAACTAGAGTTAAAAAACTGGAAATGTCACTGTTTTTTTTTTCTTTTTCTTTTTTTTAGGATAACAACTTTGGATTTGGACTCAATGTCTAGACTGCAGCACCTCGCCTTCCAACAAAACTGACACCAGAGTGCAGAACCAACAGGGACAAAAAGGCAGCTGTATGGATTTTCAGTCAATGAGAACCTCCAGTCACATCAACAGCTCAGTTAAATAAATAAATTAAAAAAGCTGACCCACTCCGATCACCTTTTGATCCATTTTCAAATCATTCTTTTAATTACGATAAAGCAGTTTTTAGCCAAAGTCCAAAAACCTTTGAGGACATAGTTTCTGTAGAGTGGCAGAAGTTCAACAGAAATTGTCACTGAGCCAGACCGCCCCCACTTCCAGTCACTCATCTGTTCACACGCTCTCCTGCTAGCTTACAGCCCCTCACATTCCTAATCTAAAGCTATGTTCAACACTTCCAATGAACAGTATCAATATGTAAAACTCTCACCTTACGCTCAGTTACAGACATTTTTAAGACCATATTCAGGCTTTATGTACAACAGCCATTGACTATGCGTTGAAAGATAAACCAGTTGAACTTTGACCAATCAGGGACTTGGATTTGGTAGTGACGTATGGACGATCTCCCTTTTAATCAATGGAAGTGCCAGCCATTCGAAAACTGATCATGGAGGAGAAATTAATAATTGTGGTTTGTGGCCGAACAAAATTATATGAAACAAAGTCTTTCATATATCGAATAGAGCCGTGAAAGAAAAACCCTAACACAAATTTGCAAGATTTGATATTTTGCACCAAACCGCTTCTAACTGTAGGTATTGGACATGCACTAGTGAACAGTAGAATGTGCGTCATATGACGTAGTGTGAACCATTCACTGTATAAAATGAACTGGACTGAGTGACCCCTCCCTTGTGGCGTTCCAAATATGAAGTACCTAAAAATCCCATAGACTTCTATTGTAAAATAAACAGCTATTACTGAGTCATATTATTAGAATACTTATTCTCGCTCTACTACCTGTTTTTAACATGTTCTCGCTAATCCTGTTCGTTTTTCATGATATTTTAGCTATAGTGCAAGTTATTCAAGTTATAAACTGACCAATCAAATGTCTCAGATGAACGTTTGAAGCATTTCATTGACAGGTTCTCCTAAACCGGCTTTCAGTGGAAGGGGTGTGGCCTTCAAACATCCTCACAACTAATTGGAAAGAGTGGTTGTCATAGAGATGTAGACTTAAGAACCAATATCGTTCCAACATGGCGTCATCCGCATCGCAGAAAAACTGCGATGGAATTGACTGCATTTCGTTGGAACCAGACGTAAGCTATTTTCTAACATCTCATCAAAGGATGACCAATACAGCGTTTTACAGCCACTTCAAACAAAAAAATAAAAGAACGATACTTGGTTAGATCCCATCGAGACTCAACCGCAGTACTAAATATCGCAGTACATCGGAATATCGATATTTTGGCACACCCTTAATATGTATCATGAGATGCATAGCGTGATATATATTGTATCGTAGGACACATATCATAAGATGCATATCTTGATATGAATCATATTGTGAGATGCATATTGTGATATGTATGGTATTGAGAGATGCATATTGTGATATGCATCGTATCGTGAGAAGCATATCGTGATATGTATCGTATCGTGAAAGGCATATTGTGAGACACGTATCGTGATTTGTATCGTGGGATGCATATCGTGATATGTATCGTATTGTGAGACGCATGTCATGATATCTATCATATTGTGAAACGCATATCGTGATATGTATCATATTGTGAGACGAATATCGTGATATGTATCATATTGTGACACGCATATCGTGATATGTATCATATCGTGAGACGCATGTCGTGATGTGTATCGTATTGTGAGACACATATCGTGAGACGCATATTGTGGTATGAATCGCATCGTGAGACCCATATCGTGATATGTACCGTATCGTGAGACGCATACTGTAATATATATCGTATCGTGAGACGCATATCATGATATGTATTGTATTGCCAGACTCATGCCAAACACACCCCTAAATGCACAATGGTTGTTTAATTTATGGTGAGGAATTTCAGAGCTATCCGGCCGGCGGTACAGTTTTGATCCAGATATAAGTTCAAATGAGGAAAACATTGCAAATGCATCAGAATGGGGTGGAGCTTGTGGCCAAATAAAATGTTTTTCTTCTCGTCTTGATTCACGATTTGAACACAGAAATACTAAGAAATGAAATTTCCACAAGTTGAAAACACCAAAAAGACTATTTTCATAGGTCTCTACAGGATGACAAAGGGCTGTCAGGTCTTGATAGCATTTCCAAGTTTCAATCTAAACCCTGGAGGGAACCAGATCTGGTTCTTAGAACCCCTGGAGGTATCTGGGAAGAGACAAACCAGCCTAAAAACGCTTCAAATGTTATCTTCTAAAGTGAAGTTCTCATCAGTCTTAGTGCTTTTGACCCATATCTGAATGTTTTGCCTCCATCTGGCCTCTGAGGGGAGGAGTGTCCAACACAAATACAGGTTTGTAGCAAAGCTGTAGGCAGAAGTCTCACTTTTTAGACCTTATGTTCTTGTGTCTGGTCAAAAAGAAAAGCTCAATCACAGGATGTTTTGATCACTCTGCTTAGTTTCACATTTCACTTTCAGCCTCCTGCAGTGTGTGAGGGGGGAGCCATCAGCGGGTTCAGATGTAAAAGTTCAACAGAAGAGCGCGTGAGAGCGCTTTTCGTGACAGTTTGTTGTAGGAGCGTCTGCAGAGACATTTCCAGAACCACAAAGCGCATTTCCGTTCATGTGCACGAGACAAACAGCAGGTCTGTGGAGGGCGCGTGCATACTCACAAGGTAGGAGTTTTGCCTGTCGAGAAACACGGAGTCTCCCATCGTCATGAGCAAGTGTCCACATAAAAAAAAACACCGAAATCCGTCTGAACGAGACTTCTAAAGCGCTGTCTTTAGGAGGAAAAAAACCCTTCAAAGCGTCCGTGAAGAGGTTTAAAATCCACGAAGAAACGCGACCGCGTCAGCCGGGACACGCGTGATGCGTAACGGATCCATACTCCGCGCACACCGCGCGCTGAAGACAGATGCTGAACCGGACTGAGGAGGCAGCCGGTCAAGTCAGCGGCGGGGCGAACGCCACTTCCGGTGCGGACTTACAAAAATAAAACCATTTCTGACGAGTAAAGTTTCCATTTCCGTCATGAATATGGAAACAAGGACAGGTTATAAGACTAATAACTATTTAAAAAATATAAAAAAGGAAAGTTTTTTCATATTAAAAAGAAAATTTATCATAGTAAAAAAGCCAACAATAATTTAAAAAAACTACAAAATAATTAAAAATGGCGAATTATTAAAAAAAATGGAAATATATATATATATATATATATATATATATATATATATATATATATATATATATAT
>NW_023418425.1:5068-6263 GCF_002922805.2 Oryzias melastigma
CAAATTTAGTAAAAGTAAAAAAAAAAGATTATTAATAAATTTTTAAAAACAATGAAAAAAACAATGCCAAAGTTAAAAATAACATGGATAATGAAAATAAAAAATAATAATAAAAATGCCAAAGTTAATAAAAATAATAGAAAATATACTCAAAAAAAATACTGAAAAGACAGCCAAAGTTCAAAATAACTAGTTAAAAAATAATAGTAATATTTTTAAAAAGGGCAATATCTAAAAATAATCATTAAAAGATAATCCATCTTCTTCTTGACCGCTTCTTCCCTTTCGGGGTCGCGGGGGTGCCGGAGCCTATCCCGGCTACTGAAGGGCGAAGGCGGGGTACACCCTGGACAGGCCGCCAGTCTGTCGCAGGGCCTCAATCACACACACATTCACTCTCACATTCACACCTAGGGGCAATTTAGAGTCACCAATTAACCTATGAGGCATGTTTTTGGACGGTGGGAGGAAGCCGGAGTCCCCGGTGAAAACCCACACATGCACGGGGAGAACATGCAAACTCCACACAGAAAGGTCCCAGCCGGGATTCGAACCGGGGCCTTCTCGCTGTGAGGCAAGAGCGCTAACCACTTGCGCCACCGTGCAGCCCTTAAAAGATAATAAATATCGAAAATCATATTAAAACAATGACAAAAGCATTTTTCTGTTTAAAAAGATTGTATTTGTTGTGTAGAAAATACAATTCAAATAAGATTTTGTAAGTAAAACCCGAAAAGTTTTTAAAATCCTAAAACACTTTTTGAAATAAGGTGTTGAGACCTATTTTGGTTTAAACATACATTTCAAACTATATTTATTTCATGCTTCCATGTTCATATTTTCCCCTTCTGGATCAAGGGTAAATAACTATATAGAATCAAATAACAAAATGTATCCTTATAAAATAATAATTTCAGTACACGTTGCCACTTTTGTAGAGTTTCTGCCATATTTCCATTAAACAAACAGAATCATAGCCCGTGCTTTTATTTTGGAAACATGACAGTCTGTTTCTGGTTTCATTTAAAATGTCTTGTAGTTGCTGGTACATAAAAAAGGAGCAAAAAGAAGAAGAGAACATGGGCGGGGCTCTGAAGGAGGAGGAGGAGGACCAGCAGTGGAAGGAGCTTTTGATTATCAACAGTAGAGCTGCTGCAGTGTTTTCGTGTCAGTGACCCACAAATGGGCCTCCGCA
>NW_023418426.1:0-958 GCF_002922805.2 Oryzias melastigma
AAACAAAATGAAGCTGTAAATGATTTATGTACCTGAATGTATGAAAGTCTGCAGAAACTATAATGGATGTGAGATGAAAAAAAACAAAGAGTTGATGTTCCGGCGCTGTCCTGATTTATCACAAAAAGAAAAGAAATACTAATAAAACTTTAACGTTTTGAGGTATTTGTGTAGTTACAATTAAACTAATAAACATGAATATACAGTAATGTTGGTTTTCACTGTCTAAAAGTGATCAAGCATGCAGTAATTATTTATTTATTCAGAAATTGTTTTGGCACAAACATAGAAAAATAGAAAGAATGTGATTTTATTTGGTTTTCGTGAGGTTACATGGATTAAAATTGAATAAACAGGAGAGAAAAACAATAATTAGAGCAGATTTTCAACTATTTCAGTAGAAAATTATTATTGAAACAGCTACAACTTCAAATGTTTTATGCCTCAATTAATTAAAAAAATGCATGGCAGATCCTGGAAGGACTGTAGAATAATCCAGAATGCATTTCAGACGTACCTTAAAGGTTAAGATAAACAAGAACTTGCAGCATCTCAGCAGAACCGTCTGTCCATCTGCTGGTGGAAACGTCTCTGGTTGAAGTAGAAAGTGATCTGCAGGAGTGAACATGTGACCGCACGGGTGGAAATATGAGAAAACAACGAAAAGTTAGTCTGAAGGTTCCATAATATGCATTTAAATCAAGAGCAACGTTTTAACTAAAACAGAAGTTTTGATTTAAGCCTCAACTGTAAGAGATTTAGTTTCTTTTTCTTTTAAGATCAGGTGATCTCTGCAGGATCGTCCGTCTCTCATCTCAGATCATTACAGGTAAGTTTGATGAGTTTATGATCTCCAGATGTTTCTCCTGTCATCACTTCAAACCAGCACATGAATTCTGGTTGTAATGTCCTGCTATAACCACTAGATGTCACTGTGGGATCATTAATCTGGTGTCAC
>NW_023418426.1:5297-6417 GCF_002922805.2 Oryzias melastigma
ATTTTTACAATATTAATATAATATGAATGATAAAATTATTAATTTTATCATATTCTCGTAAAATAAGTAGAGCCTGAAGCGATGTTGTATAGTCCTCTGTCCCCACCCCCACATAACCTACCCAATGGCTGAGCGGCTGCTAGACTTCCCTCCACTTCTCCACGTGGCACACTGGTCAGTTCCATGTCACAAATTCACAGTTTTTTCAAAATGACGTCTTTTCTGTCTATTCATCTCCATAGCAACCATTTACTTTTTTGGTTGTCCAGGTGTGACGAGCAAGAATATGTAATTTTTAGAAGAATCTGCAAAAGTACATTTTTGGATTTCCTTGGCAACGGATGTTTCTCGTTACCCACGCCTACATTCTTAACATGTTCATATCGTGTGATATATCGTTTCGATCAGCTTGAGCCAGCGATTCAGGTGTCACAGTACTGCAATTTAAAATGTACAAACTTTACAACCAACGTTTTTTTCCAGTGACGCTCAAGAATGAACTGGGTAGGAGGAGCTTAAATTTGTTGATGCTGCCAAAGGTAGTTTTATGGGAAATTCAAGATGGTGGCCTCCTCCTGAGGTTAAAGGTCAACAAAGTTGTAGCTGTTGACAGAATCATTTCTAACAGATAAGTTTATCATAAAAGGTAGGACAGACGATTAAGTTTTATTCGTCCTACGAAGGTAACTTTATTATTTGTTCCTCTGCTCTCCTGTCACAAAAACACGCCCACTCGGATCTCTATTTAAAAGCTGAAAAAAACACATTTAAACACGTATCAGCAGATCTCTTGTCAGCAACTGTATCTTTTATTTTGAAAGTTGTGGAATAGAAAACAAAAGGTTTCCAAAACGCTGGGTTTGAGTAAACAGTGAAGTGAGTTTCCTGCTCATCTGTCGTGCAGAGCGTGACGTTCCCGCTCCTGCAGGGATCCGTCAGCCATCACGGCAGCTGATGACGCAGATGGAAACTCAGGAGAAACTCAGGAGAAACTGACAGAACCACGCTTTACAACACACAGAGTGCAGGTGTGTGCTGTTAATTTGATGTTATTTCATTTTCTTGTACCAAATCCAAGCCTGAACCGCGTCGTTTTCTGTCTGTAACAGACTAACATTTC
>NW_023418427.1:0-2171 GCF_002922805.2 Oryzias melastigma
CCAGTTTCTGCAAAACAAAATGAAGCTGATGACGGATGCAGTTTATAAAGTTGTTAGAGTCTATTATGCAGGCAATGGTCGTCTTCAAGATTCTGGAGATGCTGTGGGTCAAACACAACTGCAACATCTTCCAATATGACCAGTTTGGCAGTGGGTCAGTTATGGTTTAGGTTGGCATTTCTTAGTTCTCCATGAGCTCACCAGATGTTCAAATACTTATTTACAACAGTAGCATAAAGATAAACTATTTGAAATATCATATATGTGATACCCAGATCTTTTTTTAGATTATGTTTCTCACAGTGGAAATGAACCTAAGATGAAAATGTCAGAGCCCTCTACCATTTCTTTGGGGACGAACTTGCAAAATAACAGGGAGTTCAAATACCTCCCATTCAAATTTACTGCTGTGCTATCCTACCCAATGCTTTCGCCCACTGAACTGTCATATCACTTGATGGAAGTCGTATCTTGAAGCTCCTCACGTGATAGAAAGTGACTTTAAGGACACTGAGTTAAAAACAGCTTTCCCCCAGTTTCAACAGCACATGCTGCATGTAGCTCCAGGGGGTTGAAGGAACTGGACAAGGTCTATTCCAGCGTAAAGAAAGGCTACAGGGCAACATCTGTACCACATCTTGGATCTTTTGACACATCAGTGATGTTATTACCAGCTTTATCCACATCAGAGAGGCAACAAATGAAAATATGACACCATTATTGTATGAAATTTCAGTCCTTTGTGGTATAAGTAATACAGAATTGGTTCTTGCGTTCGTCCATCATCGATATCCGCCGAGGGTTTCAGGTTTTACTTTATTCACTTCTGAGCTGTTCAAAAGTTTTGGTCAGTTGAGAATAATAGTTTGTGTGTTTTACGTAGTTTATGCACAATTATAATCTTTCTGCAAGATGAATACCCAAATTTGTGGCTTTCCATAACCGTTCTTTGTATGTCTTTCTTTTTCTTTATTCATTTATTTGACAGGGACATTGCACATTAAAAAGCATTCCTGCCAATGCACCAGAGTTCGCTTGAAAGCTATTCTTCATCTGCTGTCCCTGGACTGATGGTAAAATGGTCTTCCTATAAAAACAAAGTTAGAAACAAAATTTAATAAAAGTACAGTAAAAGAACGGTAAACACTTGTAACGGGTCTAACGACCTTGTAACTAATTTACCACAGATGTATAACTTTTATATCGTGTATACGGTGCACATATTTTAGCATTACATAATTGATGCATAAATCACTATTGAATTGCATATAAACTACTCAATAATAAGATATGGTTCATGGATTATTTGTTATTTTGTGTGAGGGCCTATAAATTGGACAATCTTTCACCATTCTAGCAGTCTAAACCGAGTGGGGATCTCTGGTGCTGCGCGACTTTTGCTCAGGGCTCTGAATGTCAGAGTGAAGAAATTCAATGACGTGCAGGTTTACGTGTTCTCTGCGTGGTTTATTCATACTTTTTTCGTAGCTTTAACGTTGTTCATTCATAATATATCTGTGAAAACATAACATACAAGACCACAATCTTTTAATTATTCTGATACTGTTCATTTTAATTGTATTTTATTTCTACTATTTTTTGTTTTAACTATATTTTATTTTCTTGCATTGATGCCTTTCGGCCCAGGTCTCCCTTAAAAATCAATGGGATTTTCTGGTAAAATAAAGGTTAAAAAAACACTTTTTCCACATATATTCACATATGAACAATTTTAATTTGGACATTATGCCCAACATGTACATAGTGTCTTTGTAACACGGCCCTCAGGAGCTACTACAAAACCAGCCGTGGTAAATGAAGCCGACATCAAGTATATCTCCCCCTTTTTGCCAATGTCACACACTCTTCTCCTCCTGCGCTCCTCTTCCTCTCCAAGCCCTGGCTTTTGTGCTCTGGGGCGGCTGATTATACGATCTCTCCCTCCTGCCAGTGCTCATCTTTAATCCCTCTTGGGAGGGCATTATTGTCTATTATCAACAGATACAGGCTGAGCAGCTACAGAATATGTGGAGCAATGGCCCGAGTATCACAGAAAATAGTGTGTAAATCCTCATTTAAGTACTGCCGTTTGTATCTGTTATCAATTGCACGAATGGAATCAGTAAATTAGCCACAATTCCTAATTAAATTGTACATAAAATATCTGCTTG
>NW_023418427.1:2993-6415 GCF_002922805.2 Oryzias melastigma
CTGACTAATTATGAAGCCCTTGGAGACCCTTTAGCACCAGGGGCAAAAAGAAACCACTTGGGTCTGAACACTAACTATTAAACCTCGTTTCCACTGAGTGGTCCAGACTGGACTGGACCGGGCCAGACTGAACTTTTGAGCGTTTTAATTAGAAAATTGACCCATTAGGCAGGACTGACTGGTACCATTTCTAGGTCTGGTATCGGTTATAATTTCCAGAAACGATTCGATTCACAAGAACCTGAATCGATTTGATTCTGATTTTTTCCAGATTCTTCAATTCAATTCAATTTTGAGTTTACACATTTATACACATTTGTCTGAAAATACATAAAAAATCTACTATGTAATTTAAATATATTTATATTAATCTGATCCAGTTCATATATTTTACAATGTATCAGTAAATTAATGAGATCGTTAATATCATATAGTGTTACATGGATTCTCTAAAGGAGAAGTTCTAACAAAAATGTTCAGATCATTAACATTGTAAACATTGTTCTGCTTCTCCTGGAGGGCGTTTCAGTTTGGCCACTAGGTGGTGATCGCGCTAAAGCATTACATCTTATTCCTGTAGAAGAAGTAAGTATGAGGAAAAAAAAACAATGTTTTAGACCAAAAATGGTTACTTTTAAAAATATGTCCTTAAAAGAGTTTGGAAAATTCATACCTGTGAGCAAATGAAGATATTAATTTAGTCAGCAATGTATTTTTTTTGGTCACCGAACATTAGCATTAGCCGTCCTATGGGAAATTCTATTGAACGTTAGCATCAAGCAAGCGGACTTTAGCTTTATGTGCTAAATCGATTTATATCTTTTGTGAATCGATTATTGATTTAACTATTTCTGGTATTCCATAGAAATATGGGGTGGACCCATTAGGGCGGAGCTTCTGTCGTCACATGATGTAACCCACTGATTGGCGGAAAGGTTTTACGACAACAGCGAGTGTCCGACCTGCGCCTTTCCCAACCCAAGATCCAAACCGAAAGTTTTGTTCTCTTTTTGGCTGTATTCTTTGCAATCTTCTTGAAAGAATAATGAATTCTTTACATAAGTATTAGCCCTTATTCTCAGGGGTTGGGGACCGGAGACACTCGATCCAAATCCCCAAATACAAAGAGATACCCCCGTTTCCGTCTCACCCGACCCCCACGGCCAAAGAATATCCATTACCGATCCATTCTCATCAACACTTCTGATCATACTTTGTAAAACATTTCTTGAAGAACACTGGAGGATTTCTCATCATAAAGTGTTTTTTTTCTTTTTAATTGAGAACATCAGACTGTTCTGCAGCATAGAGACCAAAACATATCTTTGTCATTTTTAATTTTCTGTCCATTTCTGAGTTAACTGGTGCAGATTCTGTCTCACTGTAATTGCATGGTTTTGAGGCACAGCTACGTCATCAGTCCACAGCCCACATGAACTTTGATGGTCCAACGCTCAATGGAAACACTCACTTGAATTTCCCGGAATATTCTAAACCGGCCGAGAGGGGAGTGGTCTGGTCCGTCCTGCTAAGTGGAAATGCGACATAGGAGACTAGTCAAAACTTGCTAACTCCCTGATGTCTTATGAACACAGTAACGTCTGCACATTGCTTAACACTGATGCTTTCACACCGGCCACATGTGGTGCGTTCAAATCAAGAGACGAGCATCAAATCCGAGTCCCTGATTGGTCAGCGTGAAAATGTTAAACCGGTTGAACTGTCAGCATGTGATCAACTGATTTGTACGTAGAGCTCCTGAAAGGACTTAAAATGCATGGATTTGCATAATCACAATTCCGACCCTTCCCATAGTCCAAAAATAAGTTTAATAGGTTAATTGATTTATATAAATAGCACCTTAGGAATAAATCTTGATTAACTTAACATTAGCCAGCAGCAAACCTGTATAGGTCACCAGTAGTTTATGGAGCTGCTGAAATGCAAAATTCCACTCTATAATATAACA
This sequence comes from Oryzias melastigma, assembly GCF_002922805.2. Lineage (NCBI taxonomy): Eukaryota > Metazoa > Chordata > Actinopteri > Beloniformes > Adrianichthyidae > Oryzias > Oryzias melastigma. The sequence continues at coordinate 4,963 of NW_023418427.1, forward strand.
AACTGACGTGTATCAGTGCCAAATGTTTTCACATATATGTCCAAAGTCTGGTCTACTGGTCCAATTAGCCTTTCGGTCAATTTTAATCTGACCCACGCCAAACTTTAAACTCACAGGAGTTTAAATAACGTCTCTAAAATATTAGAGAGGATGGCAGCAGCATCGGGACAAGTCAAACTCTGAAGCCCAAATCTTAACTGAACCAGTCCGCATGTGCACAAGACAGAACACTGAAAACCACCAGCAGAGCGGGGATCACACAGAGTCGTTTCTAAAAGCAAAAACTGGAATTTGTAGGAAAAACGGCAATCTATCCAAATGCTTTTCAGGAACTGTTATTTTAGCATTTTGCATTTTGTCTTCAGTTTTGTTTGACCTACTTTACAGATCTCCCAATGGTCATGGATATTATGGGACAACCAAACAATAAAATGAGGTATAACTTTTATACTATCGTAGTAGTTCTACTCAAGTATCAAGATGATTTAGAAATACTACACATGTGCCTGTTATCCTTAATATTTTAAACATTGAAACAAGATAACCGCTACTATTGTTTCACTGATGACATGTTGCTACTTATTATCATTAACTACAAATTATAAATGTTTCAATAAATCAAAATACACATCAGTTTTGTGCTCTTTAGTAATTTAAAATGTATTTCCCTTTTATTTGGTGGTGCAGAGGTAGAGTGATGAACCTCTGATTGGAAGATTGAGGGTTTGGTTCCCACCTAGCCCACCCATGTGTCCACGTGTCTTTGGGTAAGACACTGAAGCCCTCATTGCTCCTGACGGTTAAAGGTTGGTGTCAGTGGAGCTGTCATCAGTGTATGAATGGGTAAATGGGAGTATGCAGCTTTAAGACGCCATTTACAATTTAAAATAAGAGAGGGAGAGGAATTTTACCTACTGCTGGAAAGTATCGCTGATTTAGCATCGATGTAATTAAATTGTAATATTTTAATTCACTAAAAACATTTTAGATAACGGTAAAGAAATGTCTAGCAGGCTCTTAAAGACTGGACCTAACCAGGGGTCTGCAACCTGAGACTCTGGAGCCACAAGTGGCTCCTTTACCCCTCCATTGTGGCTCTCTGATTTAAAAAAAAATGTCTTTAATTTTAAATAGTAACTTAAGTAAAAAAACAAAACAAACAAGTAGTAAATTGAAAAAAGTAAACTCAAACTTTGTTTGATCCATTCACAAACTGTTTAAGAACATCCACGATATTCCAACAGTCCATCGAGTGGTTTGTCGTTTAACAAAGTCAAGTTTCAATAATATTTTGACATATTTGTGATCATGATATACAACAGAAAATCAATTTGAGGTCAGTAGACACAACCAAATTTTATATTCAATAGCTTTTAGGCAGATCTTCTATTTTTGAGCAAATTGATGTATTTTAGGTGCCCCCTAAAGGTTAAAAAAACAGTAAGGGTCACTA
>NW_023418428.1:0-1074 GCF_002922805.2 Oryzias melastigma
TTAAAATCAAAATCAACTATGAATCATAGTGAACTGTTTAAATGTTAACTGCCAAAAAACATTAATTATGAGTTCTGGCAAAAAGTTAAAATGACAGTTGGTCTTTAAAATCCATTAGCACAAGTGAAAAAGTTTATTCATAAGATAAAATGGTAAAAAGCAGCTGCTGAACATGCAATATACTTTCAGAGTGAACAAGATTTAGGGAGTAGCAGCACAAGAGCTCTATCTGAAAACACTATTACCTTCAGCTGTCAGTATGGAGTTTCGTTGCAGTAGACTCAAACACAGAATGTTCTCAAACTAAACAAAATTATTCAATTTAGTCAAAAAGTTCAAGTGTAAACATTTCATTTTAACACTTTAGCAAACACAATGAAATCCCCTTTAAGCTCAATGAAGAAATGACAAGAGTTTCATTTTTTTTTATCTGATATGAAATTGTTTAGTTCAAGCAACCAAAAACAAGTATAATGCATGTGCAATACAATCAACAGAGGATTTAAATCCGTACAAAGACATGTCTGACATTAGATAACTAGGCTTTAAATAATAGATTGCTTGAAAGGTAGTGGGAGGAAGCGAAATTATAAAATCCCAATCCGGCTCAATCTTACCATTTCTGTAACATGAATTATCAATATGCGGTTCATAACTTCTAATCAGATATTTATAACGTACCAACACAACTACAGTTCATTAGAAATCTTGAGTATCCATAGATCACATGATACAACACTATCTCTGAATTTGTCATCTTTAGATCAATGATCAGAATTCAAAAAAGGTCAAAGACTAAAAAAAAGCATAAAGATCACTTTTCTTTAGAAAAATCATTAATCTGAATGAGTATGGCAGATGAGAAAGATATATATTTATATACATTCATATTATTATTATTTTGTTTTTTCAGTAGAAAAATCATTAATACAAATCATGAAGGTTGAGCACAATGGCTGAGAGTTTATTAGCTTCGTAATTGAACAGCGACCCTTTTCACTCAAATTAATCCAAAAAATTAAGATTAATAGTTCATAGTCTTTATGGACAGAATTTCTAGGCGCAGCCAGGGGC
>NW_023418428.1:5033-6407 GCF_002922805.2 Oryzias melastigma
GGTATTCATTATGTATAAGCTAAAAAGCAGCACTTTAGATAAAAGCACCTGCTCTCCATGTTCAGGTAAATGGAAAAGAAGAGTACAGAGGTATTCTTGGGAGGAAAACGGGTGAAAAGGGTCAAAGAGACAAGATGACAGAAGCTTTATGGGTCAGCAGAAAGGCAGGTAAATCAGATGAAGAAGAGGTAAAAGAGGCAACAAGAAGTCAAAAAAGAGGGATAAAAATGTTTGTGAAAGACAAGGAGTACTAAAATAAGAATGGAGAGATCAAAAGTCAGGACTCATATATATACTTTACTCCGAGAACTTCATTCTCCAAAGAAGAACGGATGTGTGATAATTGAGAAAAGTTGCAAGATTCTATATATGTTGATGGGTGGCAAGAAACAGAGAAAACACAGACAAACTCAAACATATTATCACTTTAGCCAACATGTTTATCATAGGTCAGACATGGTCTGTTCTTACCAGATGGTATGAGTCAGTGGGGACACTTGGTCTGTTGCAATTTACACTCTGACAGCATCTGTTAAAACATACTGGAAGTGTTGATGCCAAGAAGTCAAACAATTTACTTTAATAGATGCTACTATAATAAGTCAATCGAAATCCACATTTTTCCCTAAGATATTACAGTAAATAAATCTAAGGCAGAATCTAGATAGATAGACAGACAGACGGGTTCCAGATTCAAATCCCAGACTAGTCCCTTAAAGAAAGCACATCTTTGACTTTCTGTGACTTTGAAGAGAAATAAATGCAGTTGCAATAAGTTTATCAGATTTATTTTTTTTCCTTAAGAAGGTGTTGATCCTTTTTGGCAAAGGTAATATACACTATGGATTGGGCATTCCAACGATTTTGAATTTAAGCATTTAGTGTGCCTCTTAATCATATGTTGGAATGGAAAATATTACTAAACTGCTTTCTGGAAAATCTAGGTGTAATTTTCGTAACTTTAAAGCATTTAGTTGAGACTGTCTCGTAGTATTATAAGTGTGCGTGGCTCGTTGGTCTAGACCGGGGGTCGGCAACCTGCGGCTCTGGAGCCGCATGCGGCTCTTCAAGCACTCCCTTGCGGCTCAGTGGCGCTTTTTCAGAAATGTTTTGAAAATAATTTAAATTGTTGGAAGGAAATATATTGAAGCGATTTGGGTGAGAGCAGAGCCACAGATTACTGGCAGATTAAATCCAGACATCACTTGTGTCCCATACATTGTATGATCCCTCGTGATTGGAGTAGTGATTGGAGTAAGAAGCGCACACACAGAACATGGAAACCAGTTGGTGTCAACATTTTTGACTACCATTTTTTTGACAGCTCCGAACCACAGAACAGCCGACACTGTGAGGAGCCTCACTCATACACAC
>NW_023418429.1:0-541 GCF_002922805.2 Oryzias melastigma
AGAAGTTCTTGTTGCACACGTTTTTTTTTTTTAATTTTGCAACTAAAAACAACAAAGTTTGGATTTAAAGTTAAAATTCTGCAGATTTCTGATTTATTTTTGCAGGTTCTTGTGAAGAATGTGGTTATGACTCCTAAAATAAATCTGAAAGCAGCTTTAAGTGTTCTTTAAGACGTGCATCTGCAAATAAAACAACTTTAAGAGACACAGTAAACATCTCCAAGGAATAAGACAAGAATGAAATCGAATCACCTGTTATGCACACACAACACATCAGTTACGCACGAATCTATCATGACTCTTGGATTATTTTCGTGCAGACACGCTGCTTCCTCTAGGATGACGTCATGAAATGGACGGCAACCACACGCAGCGGCAGGCGGAGCTTCAAGAATCGAGTCGTTTTACTTCCGGGTAGGAAAAAAACTCAGAAAATATAACTACTATTTCATAAATAATTTGTTTTTTGTGTTCCAAAGGTAATATATGATCATATACATGGATACAGTTTACTCTGAAAGGCTTAAGAAAAGCATGGTAT
>NW_023418429.1:648-1352 GCF_002922805.2 Oryzias melastigma
TAATTAGCCAAAAAAGCTAACTAAACTCCAAAAATAGCTCAAAATTCCATTAGTAAAAACATTAGCCATTGGCTAAAATAGAAGCTAAACTCTAAATTAGCCTATAAAAATTCAAATTAGCCAAACATGTTAGCCTGTTGCTAAAATAAAAGGTAAACTCTAAGTGACCTTAAAAAACTCAAGTGGATAACAAATTAGCCAAAAACGTTAGCATGTTGCTAATATAGAAGCTAAACTACAAATTAACCCTTAAAAAAACAGTAGACTACAAATTAGCCAAAACGTTAGCATGTTGCTAATATATTAGCTAAACTCTTTTTTGAAAATTGCCATAAAACATGGAAACATAGCCCATGAATATATTTAAAGGCTTGTTGCTAACGTTTTATACCAAGATATGTGGTGTAACATCAGTTCCGACCCTCGCCCTTAATGTGACGGGTTCAACTGTCATGAAGGACGGACGTTAGCCAGAACCCTTCCAGCTTCCTTCTTCCTGCCCCAGCTGTTCCCGCTCTGTTGTGGCTGCGTTAGGAACTGCATTTGTCATCACCATGCTCCACAGGGAATCCATGCTGGGTTTCCACTTAGACTAAACCTTGACCAACCTCTTCTTTTCTTTTTTTCCTCCATAAAACTTCTGGCATTTCATGGTGGCGGGCTACCCAACCTTGAGCCAGCCCTGACACTGAACTGGACTCAAC
>NW_023418429.1:4812-6399 GCF_002922805.2 Oryzias melastigma
ATATCTCATCTCATTAAAAATTCGTATATAAGTCGCACTGGAGTAAAAGTCGCAGAGACATTCAATCTATGAAAAAAACCGCGACTTATAGTCCGGAAAATATGGTATATTAAGAAAATTAAGCTAAAAATTGCACTTTTGAGTATTTTTTTTATTCAAATTCTTGTAAAAAGCAAAACGGACAAAAATAGAAAGCATTTGTGAAGTAGAAAATACACTGAGCGGGCCAAAAGCTCCAAACTTTTAGGAACAGGGAGAGGAGTCGGTGGGGGGCGGAGTTGCCCTTTGCCAACAGCCCCGCCCACCACTCACAGGTGAGTTTCTAATGAACTCCTGTTGTTCTCAGAAACGATGCCCTTTTTTTAGCTAAAAAAATAGAACAAAACACGATCAGAGTGGATGTCGAAGCTGAACTCTCCTTGTCCTACCCGGAAGTAAGACGCCTTGATCTCTGAGGCTCCGCCTTTTGCCCCCCCCATTTCATGACATCATCCTAGAGCTGGCCATGTCTGCGTTTCACCCACAAAAACAAACAACATCCGAACTTTTTCAAATATGGATGTGAGTTTTCTGCATATATGAATCCGTTATGCCGATCGGTTCAGTGGGGAAAGTGTGTCGAGTGCTGGCAGCGCAGACTCTTCCTGGAAGGAGCTGTTCCTCACTTTGTGATGTCACAATGTGAGGACACACTCGTTCCCATGGGTGGGTAGGGGCCGGTGCTCAGATCAGGTTTTAGAGAAATCCTCCGAGATGTATGAGCGATTGGGGTTGTTTTTCAAGAGGAATTACCATAAAACACTTAGAAGCTCAAAAAAAGTTGATTTTCCAAGATATATTGACAAGTAATTGTCATAAATCGTGTTCATTTAGGGTTTTCACAGCATAAAAGTCCAACCGTGAGAATAAATCCTTGTACCTTTTTTAACACTGGAAATTAACTTCTAGTCATACATTTTTTTCAGATTTTTTAATCAGTTTTTAAAGAATGTGTTTGTTTTTAGTTCTCTGAGGTCTTTCTATATACAACAAAGAAAAAGAACAAGAAAAATGTACATTTGAAGCATTCAGTTCCACTTATTTATGTTTAAATGCAGATTACTGATTACAAGTGAGGAAGTTTCAATGTAAATGCACCAGAAATGTAAAATAAACATTAAACCACGAAAAACGAACAAGTACGTAAGATTTTAATAACCCAACTTATACAAAATGAGTCAAAAATCTGAGGGAAAAACGGATAAAATCAAATTATTTGCGTTTGATTCTCTGTACATTTAAAATGATCCAAAACGTCTTGAATATTTCGTCATTTTTGACTCAATTGGACTAAATTTTTCCTGCATCAGCAATTCTTCTGCAGCATTCCTCAAACTGCTGGAGCTGCTCTCTTGGCTTCAGTCGAGGGTATGTTTGAGCAGGGAGACCTTCATTTTCTCCTGGTTATGTTTGTGGGCTACAGGGGAGGCAAAAGAATGAGGAAAATGAATACCTTCACTTAAATAAATCCAGTTTTCTTTCAGAAAAGGGCATAAAAATGTGTTTTTTGGAGGTGATTGTGTGTATTTTTCATAAAAATACAAGTTA
>NW_023418430.1:0-6397 GCF_002922805.2 Oryzias melastigma
CTCCCCTGTGTCTAACTGGAGGTTTCCACCAGCTCACCTTCACCTGGCGCTCCCGCACAGCAGCTGATATCGATCACCTGTCGCTCGACAGTTGCACTCCTCTTGCAAGCAGCCATCGCGGCAGCATGGTTGAGCCCCCAGCTGATGGAGCCCTGCTGTGCTCGGATTGGTTGGTGACCTCCATTCCTGCAGATCAAAGTATTCCCTGGTGATGGACAACCGGAGCCTGGAAGTGCATCTCTTCGGTGGATTTTTCCTCACAACAAAAAAGCAGCCCTTGGAAGCTCAAGGGGGGGTGTGACCACTCAACACTGGCAACACTCTGTTTAGAGTAAATATTACAAGAAAATGTATATGCGCTATATGAAGGGATTTTATTATTGCAACACATTGCCCTAAATATTCTGACACCTGCTGTTTTCTGGAAGCCTGTCAGCTTTGTGAGTCTCTGCTCCAACAGGAGCAAATATCACAGAACCAACACTGCATCTACTTCTTCTAACAGTGACCTAGAATCCAAAACAGAATTAATTTGAAGAGTTGAATAGATTCCCATGTTTCTTAAAGTTCAAGTTTCAGCTTCAGCGAGTAACAACATTTTAATTGGGAGTTCCTTCCAGAAATACCTCAGACAGTTCAAGCTGACTTGTAAATCTTAAATGTTCGTGCAGCAAACATCTAACCCAGGAGTGACCTATTTAAACTGAACAGACTTTTATTATGTTTGATGTTTAGACCCTTAAATCTTGGGCTTGTTTGTCATTAAATTTGAGAGTTTACTGCATACACTGTGCTCATCCTGTATTCATTTAGTTACAATTGTGAATCTTGCTCTGATAATAGCAGACTGTAATAAGGAGCTGAGTCAAACTACTGAATTGTTTGTAAAGAACTTCAAATGTAAGTTACTGAAAGTTGAAAAACTAGACTGTTTGTGAAAAATAATAAAACAAACAGAAACTACAGTTTAGACTTCTGTAAATTACAATTACTGGACTACAGAAACCCTAATTGCTTCATGACTCACATTTTGGTGCAGCGAAGCTGGGCCCAGACAACCAAAAAACCTGCAGGACCTGTACAGGTCGACCCCTGTATGGGTGCACGTGACTATACCTGCAGTTCATCAGTCTGTCAAATTGCAGGTCAGTTTTCAGTCAAATCTGGCCCAGGAAATGTTGTTGAATGGACTTGAAACTTGAAAAACACAGGTAAAAACAGGTAATGGATTAGATTCATCTTTGAGATTTAAAGGTAAAAGTATCAAAAACTATTTCAGAATTCAGCTTCTCAATTGTGTTGTGTAATTTCCCATTTAGTTAATCTTTCAGTTTAATGATAAATTCATTTTTAAAAAGTCTGGTTAAACTCAAACTAAACTCCAGATAATAGCCTATTGTCAGAAATAAATGTAAAAATTGATTTACTGACTGAATCACCCTTGGGACTACTTGCCGCTGATCTGCTGGTCTTCAAGCACCTCTTTTTCAAACAACAGAATTCACGGGTCACATGACCTCAGCATCCAAAAGCACCTGCAGAGCTTCCGTCTTACTTGACTGCTACTGTGGTCCAGACATCCATCATGTAAGACAGCAGATTGCCTGCAATAAAGCATACTTGAACAAATTAATGATTTTTCCAGCCACCGTTTAAATTCCTCTCCTCCCAGGGAAGAGGAGGAGGAGAACTTCCATCCACTAAAGTCAGCCTCAGTCTCAGATTTATGCATGCCATGCTTGATAATACGATAACACACAACAATTTGAAGGGTTTTATTTCCTGTTTTCTTGACGCAACTACCAATGAGTTGACTGCATATAAGATGTTTATCCCCTCTGTGGTGACTGTAAATCGCTTTCTAGTCAATCACCATGTAGAATGCCAGTGATTCTATTAACAGAAGTCAAATTTTTCTAAGTGAAGGAAAGTTGTGCTCAACTTTATCCTTTATAAATGTGCGGTAATCACAAATCCACTTTAACACTGTGTTAGCTTATCATAAAAATTATAGAAAATAATTAGTAAAAAATATGAGAAACATTTTTTAAGAAAGGGATGCTACAGAAACCTTGAAAACAGACCTTTCATTGACAGTGCACATTATAATAATCCAGTGTGCCCAATAGTGCAGTGAATATGGTAATTTAACTCTCTAATGATTGATCTAGGGCAGGGGTCTGCAACCTTTATCACTTAAAAAGCCATTTAGGTCGATTTCTCATTGACCACAGCCCAGTAGGAGCTAAACATCCTTTAGAAAAATAAGACTTTGTATTTATTTTATTGTTATTTTTATGAGAATTATAAATACACAAGTATTTTTTGCCATAAATAAAAGAAACTTTGATTTTTTCACAAATGTGAAACAAATTATGTCTTTTAACAGAAGTTTCCTAGACTTTCTTTGAAAACAAAAGACTTCCTGTGTCACATAGGATCATCTCGATGGAGCAAAACTAGTGGAAGGTAGTGTAATCTAAAGGTAAAAATATATTTTATTTTTAAACGTCTGCGGTGCTTCTTAGCCAGAAATTCATAAATCTAACTTTCAAAAATAAAACACAGCTGATTAACTGTATTTTTGAACCATGAGACTCACTTAAAACACTGGAATTTGTCAAAATTTTTAGTTGTTGAATTTGAATCACTTAGCTACTGTGCTTTGGAGACTCACATAGTGATAAGCTATTTTTCTTTTTTTTAACTTTACAGTAACTTTTTTAAAACTAAAAGCTTTGTAATTTTCATTAACCAGAGAGTCACAATGGAGAGGTAATAGAGCCAGACGTGGCTCTGGAGCCACAGGTTGCAGAAACCTATTATGTTGTGTGTAAGGATGTAGGGGTTGGGGGGAATTCTATGTTGTTGTTGTTTTTTTATTTTACCAACTTTTTTTGTCTTGCTCTTTGGCTTTTATATTTGGATTTTTTTTTTTTTTTATGTGAAGCACTTTGAGCCACACTTGCGGGAAAAGTGCTCTATAAATAAAGATTGATAATGCTTGAATTATGATAATATCAGTTAAGATTTTTTACTGAGTGTTTTTATTCATCTTTAGGTATACAAAACTCAGTTTTTTAGAAAAAAAAAAATATATGTTTAAATTCTAAAAATGTTATTTATCGGTTCCCCGAACATTAATGTAATTATATGATCATTTGCATTTATAACTGCAAATAATTTAAGATATATGTTACAATGGTGGTTCCTCTATATCTATTGGCTGATTTATCTAGAACATGGTTAAATACAATGTCCTTGAATTGAGCATAACAAAAGTAACAGTCACTGGACTCGACGTCAGTCATAATATGATGTAGCTGTTATTTCTGATCCGAGCATGCTCATTATCTTATACAGTAGTATATCATATATTTGCCATTAAAGCATTCAGCACACTGTAGTGACCTCCATGCACGAAAGGGTTAACAACACCTTGAACTCCTAAAACATTGAAGGATAATTTTCACAAAACAGGAAATTGCCAAGAGTTGTTGATCCAACTCAGCAGAAAAGTCTATCAAATCCAGAGATTTGATAGAAATTTCTTTCTTTACTGTATAAATGCTCATCAGTACATGTATGTCTTTCTTCCCATTGGTTTTATATTAAACATTGAGTCACCTCTTTTTGCACTTCAAAGCTAAATCTTCCCTGGAACAACTTTACAGCGTAGCGTGCTGACAAGAGTGATGTCGAATTTGTTTCCTGCTTCGACGGCTTCAAGCCCGCTCATCTTAGTCACTCATGGTGAGTCAAAATAAAATGCTTCATCCCTTTCCCATACACCTGTCAAACACAGTTATTAGCCCACCCTCTAATCCTCACAAAACAGGATTAAAGCCGATACCAGAGCTCGCTTGGGTGATGGCATTGTTTATCTCTGCTGCATGTGGGGTGAGATCTTGATTTCCGTGTTGGAGAAAGTTCATCTTAGAATTCGGCTTACCCAGAATGCCGAGACCAAAAACCACGAGCAACAAATAAATAGGTGGTGGTGTGTGGGAATTGATGGATAACAGATAAGCTTTGACTCAGTTAGATTTCTGATTCTCATGAGGAGAAAAATAATCTTTATTATGTACAAGTAATGAAACATTAAAAAAATATATAGTTTACAGACATTCATATACTGTTTTCTTTCAAAAAATCTTTTTGAATGGAAACCTTTTCCATTTTTCTTCCTCCTTCTTGCAGGCAAAACAATCTGTCATAAATTCTATTGGATATCTGTTTACATTGTTGGAATATAAAATATATATCATTTATTTAATATGTAATACACCCCAGACATACAAAAGCTATTCTCACATTTTTATAAGCAGAATATATACTATAAATGTGGTAATGTTGCAGCAGTCTACATGAGGACAGTCACAAACCTGTCAGGAAAAAAAACACCAAATAATGAAAAGTGCAGTGCTGAGCATTATAGGCTAAAGAAATCCTGTTTGACACATATGGTCCAGCTTGCAGCAGACAAACATCCTGTTTGTGATGAAAGCTGGTAAAAAAGATTTGTCTCTTATTGTAAGGAGATATATTTGGTTGTTGTTGAATGTTGTCATCTAACAGGAAGTCCATCTGAGTCAAACAGAAACATGCTACAGTGTGAGCTGCCATGTCATTTTCTCGGGTATAAAAACATAATCGTGACGATAATTTCCTGCTTGCAGGGATGACGAAATTAGCAGAGGCAGCTTCTCACGGTTCCCTTCCAGTAAGCTAAGATACATATAGAGAAATAAGTATCACCCTGATTTATGCATGCGTACTTCTTGATTTGTATGTAACTTTGGATTTGTCTGTGCGCAATTTTTGATTTATAACTCATATAATATATTATGTGCATAAGTCCAAAAATGATGAAATTTAAAAAAAAATACAAAATACAATTTACACATGAGAAAATTAAAACTACTTGAAACTAATTACACATGCAAGTCTTTAAAAATTACGCATTTATTACCTCTTACGCACACATAATGCATTTAAATACTACTAGAATGCTTGGTCATCAGAGTTTTCTTATCAGCCATTTTGAACTTAGATTGTAAATTATATCTGGTGAAACTTGACATTGACTTGCTTAAACAGATATTCCCGATACTTACCCTAATATGAAAAAGTCTAAATAATTGTTTTTTAAAAAATAAGAATATCTCGCTTTCTCTCTGCCACACCTCCCCCAAATGCGCCTCCGACACAGGGCTCTGTCCTAAGCACTGGTCACAGTCACGGGGACAACAAACGGTGTTGGGCTGTTCTTAACACCCACAGATCGAAGGGCCGGTCGGCTGAAGGCTCTGCCCCGTGAATGTTGAGGCTATCGCCGCGTTCTACCTCCAGTCTCCCCGCAAGGGTCCACGAGGAGACAGCACCAGAGGCGCTTTCAGGGGAGCTCCTGCAGATCAGAAATACTCTTTTCTGGAAAATATTTTCATTTTTAAAAAAAGGATAAGTGTTCTAAAAAAGCTTATTTACACTTTTTTTATATTTATTATCGAAAATGTCAAGTTTCACCGGATTAAACTCACAATTGAAGTTGAAAATTGCTGATAAGAAAACTGATAACCGATCATTCTGGTAGTGTTTGTGTTTAAACACATCACTCACGGAAGAATCTCTGAGACGTGAAATAAGTCTCACCAAAGATCCGTGCGTTCAGGTTTCGTGTGTACATAGCAGGTGATTCATGCGGAATTTTTAAAGATTTGCATGTGTATTCAGTTCCAAGTTGCTGTAATTTTAATGTGTGCATGTGTATATTGTATTTTGCATTATTTTTGTAATCTTTTTTAATCATGCGCAAAACGTATTATGAGTTACAAATATAGAATACGCATGCACAAATCCTAATTTACAAATCAGTAATTACGCACACAAAACTCAGAGTGAGTCTGTTTTGTCTCCACACAGATAGCATTGGTCTCAGTTTGGTTGAGTTCCTTCTCTTTTCCGTTCCTGTTATTTCCTCGCTGCGAGGTCTGGACACAGCACATGCATCTACGTAGAGAGTGTTTAACTCCTTGCATCACTTTACTAACAGTTCCTCTCACAGCAGACGAGGAAAAGTAGAAAATAATAGGGTCAAGGCATGCGTTGAAGGTACTGAGAAGTAAAGCTTTGTCTCTCCAAGCAGGATCTCTATTTGAGATATATCCAATTATGTGCGAGACGTTAAAGGGTCCAAAACATAACACAAACACCACCAGTGTTCCCAAAGCCATGCCAATGGCCCGTAGGCGCCGGCGCCGGTCAATGTGCTGCAAATTGGACAGAATCCTGATGAAGTTGATGTAGCAGAAACTGCTAATGAGGAGAGGTAAGAAGAAAAGCACAATGCAGAGCTCCAGGCGGACAGGGAGGAGGGCCCGCAGCTGAGCCTCGGTGA
>NW_023418431.1:0-1757 GCF_002922805.2 Oryzias melastigma
GGGAGCCAGTCCCCTCTTTGCCATTAAGCGTGTTGATGAAGGCTGTGAGTTTCTCCGTGTTCATCTCCTGACAGGCGAGACGAAATGAGACAAGAACTTATTCTATGAATGACTACTATTTAAACTATTAGTTACAATATATTTAAGTAATTTTGTGTCAAAGTAGAACTCTAAAAATACCTCTTCTCCAAAGTTGATGACATCCACGTTGACCTTTTCTTTTTTCAGCCGCTTTGCCATTTTGACAAGCTATAAGCAGGTAGAGAAAGCATTTCAAGTTCAGATAAATGTATTAAAAGTCAGGAAGATTTAGAGATATGGCAATACCTTTTAAATAGTAAGATTTTTTGTAAGTTCAGAGGGAAGCTACATCTATTTGATAATCTGATGTCATGCACAAACAACATAAAAGGCTTAAGAGAATATAATGTCTTTGTTTTGTTAAGAAAATGCCTTAAATACCTACTCCAATGAGACATTTTTTTTTGTACATTTAACATGTTCTTGAAGCATTTTCCCACAGTAGAGGACCTCAATAAAATAACTTACTTAAAACTGTGTTTCTAAGTATTTCTTAATTCAAATCGTGTTTGATCAGAAAACTGGATGGTAGAAAAAGCTCAGAATAATGACCAGCTACTGAAATGGGCATGCCAAATCCTGCTCTCCCTGCACGCATCCTGGGTCGCTCACGCTAAGGTGTTGCAAGAAAGGATGACCGTTCAACACATCACTGGGAACAATTTTACGATAGAAAAAAAAAAAAATGTTTTCAGCGGAACTTTAATAATAGATGACAGCTTTTTAGCCCAAATATATGTTAGAATTGGGCTGCACGGTGGCGCAGTGGTTAGCGCTCTTGCCTCACAGTGAGAAGGCCCCGGTTCGAATCCCGGCTGGGACCTTTCTGTGTGGAGTTTGCATGTTCTCCCCGTGCATGCGTGGGTTTTCACCAGGGACTCCGGCTTCCTCCCACCGTCCAAAAACATGCTTCATAGGTTGATTGGTGACTCTAAATTGCCCCTAGGTGTGAATGGGTGTGTGATTGAGGCCCTGCGACAGATTGGCGACCTGTCCAGGGTGTACCCCGCCTTCGCCCATCAGTAGCCGGGATAGGCTCCGGCACCCCCGCGACCCCGACTGGGACAAAGCGGTCAAGAAGATGGATGGATGGATATGTTAGAATTATTGTTGTCATCTCAGGAATTACTTTGATATGCATTAAAGCTTATTTGTTATATTCAAGGTGCACCCAGTTAAAGTATTCAGGCTTCAAAAAGCTTGAACACAGGTTACAATTTGCATCCAGTTTCAACCAAATGCGTTCTTTCCTTCCAACAAATCCTGCCTTATGTACACATATATAATTTTAACTTCTAAAAATGATTTAAGTCAATATGCCACTTACTTCTTTGTCAGTGTCTTCTACAGGGCTGCCAACAAATGCAATAATTCGCATCTTGTGATTTTTGCCTTGTCTGTGTTTCAGTGCTAGCTGAAAAGGAAAAAAAAGAATGAATTTTCTTTGTGTTAAAAAAAAAAAGAACGCTAAAACCAATAGACACGTCTCATCTTGCTTCTAAGCTCATCTGTTGCTGCCTCACAGATTAATATTGACTCAAAAAATGACAACCCCACTCACATGTGCCACCCTGATACCAGTGCAGAAACTAATGTTTCCTCGAGGCTGCACAGCATGCAGCTTGGACAGTATCCTCCCTGTATCTGGAGTCAATGTGGTTAACACCTCACAGTTG
>NW_023418431.1:2139-3776 GCF_002922805.2 Oryzias melastigma
CTGGTACATACTGGGTCAGGAGGTCAGTCATGTATTTTGGTGCTAAACCATTCAAAGCTTTATAAACCAGTAACAGAACTTTAAAGCGACAAAACTTTTCATCAACAATGGGGGAAAAAAAAGTCAAAAACAACAATGAAAAGCTGTAAAAATGAGAAAAAAAATAGAGAGAAAATGAAAAACACCACAATATAGATAAAATGTTTCTATAAATCCAAGCGTGGTGCACAATGACAGGCAAAGGTACGTGCAAGAGTTCAATTTTAGGAAGCGGTGTTTTTAAAATGAGAAAAAACTCAAATAAATATGTAGGGATTATTGTGGGGTAAACTCATTAGCAAGTCAACTAAAAAGAGATAATAAAACAGATTTTAATGCAATAAATAAATACATAATTCAAATTTAGACTAACTTTAAAGGTTAGCGTAGTTGGCAAAATAAATAATAAAACAATAAAGTGTTGTGACCTCAAATGAATGTTTTATCTTCGACTCAACTCCAGACAAATGCAGCAGTTTTGTTAGCTTAGAATGCTAACTTGTCTGACGTGCGTTTGTTTCTTTCAGACACAAACTAACGCTGCCAGATCGTCAAGACCGAGTTACTCCTACCTTAAGTACAAACGACGAAAAATACACATTTGACAAATAATAGAATGTATGAAAAACGATCCATTTAGTGAAAAACAAATCCCTAAAATGCGTTAGCTAACGCTAGATGACTCAGGAAACAGACAGAAAATGAAGAAAAACATGAACACTTTCTCCTTAAACCACGAAACAGATAATGGAATATAATCAGATTTAATGTGACTAAACTAGTCAATCATAGGTTCAAAATGACATTTCGTTTTAATATATTTAACATTTCTTACCAGACCATAGTACTTTCAAGCACCATCTTGATGAAAGTCGTTTCCGTCTACAAAAGCATAAGGGATTGTGGGTAATGCAGTTAAATGCTCAAATGTTTTTTTTATTATTAAATTTATTGTAAGCGTCAATTTCAGTAGAAAAACAAAAACTCATTTACATTGTACATCTATACAAACCTAAAAAAATAAAAATGAAACAACATAAACAAACAATTTAAGGTATATTTAAGGTATATATATATATATATATAATTAAAGATATTCTTTGAAAAAAAAGAACTGATTCAATATATGGTTTGTCCTCCATCAGAAATAAAGAAAATATTGGAATTTTGCCAGCAAATTTGCATTTGTGAATGTAAAATTCAGTAAGTAAAATGAAAAAATTGATTGAAAATTGAAATGGAAAATTCTTATACTGGTGGAAGTCAAACAACACGTACTTACAAAGTAAAGGAAAGACGAGAGCAAACCTATACCAAAAGAAATCAGAGAAAATTATTAAATTCTCAAATGGTCAGAAATACAAGACGGTGAGGTCAGACAAAATGGCAACATCACAGTCTGTGTGTAAAGTTACTCATGGTTTGCGGTTCTACTCCAGACTATGTTAATATTTCAATGGTTGGCATCCAAAATGTCATGAAATTTTCATCTAATCCCTCTGCCTTTCATTTAAATATAATTTGTTCTCATTCAAAAACAATTTCAAAAATTAATGTTCAATCTTAAAGGGACACTGAAGAATAAAAAAATCACACAG
>NW_023418431.1:3918-6396 GCF_002922805.2 Oryzias melastigma
ATCTTTTGGGATATTAATATGTGTCTTTTTTTATGTAAAATTACATTAAAGTAAAAAACATTTTTTTATCTTAACGTTAAATTTTTAATTTAAATAATTTTGACAATAGGCCATATATTTTTGTGGACAGCAAAGTAGTTCAACATTTTTAATCTTACATTAAAGATTTGCTTATCTAGACTCACATGAAAAAAGTGCAACTTCGTTTTTAGATAAAACCAACTTCTGCTTCCAGCATGGACAGATGCCCCATCCACCATCTTGTCAGCAGCTAGGTGTTGTTACCTGATCCTTAACTGCTGTCTCATCCGACCACACATGCCACGTCACTTCCGCTAAAGTGTTTTATGGTCAGTGTATGTCTTCAGATGTTAATGACAATGATAACCTCTCAAAATGTTTATTTTAATGTAAAAAAAAAAAATTAAAGACCCAGTCCAATAAAAATCCTGTTTTTTGGGGGTTGTGATACTGCAACTTCAACTGGTGGACAAAGTCTGCTCCGCTACAATTCTGATCCACTCACTTACAGACAAAAAGATCCATTAATACCTTTTTTATTGTTTGAGCTGACATCTGGTACGAAACTGTTCAGTGGGATAGCTCCGATATTGCTTACCTTCTTTTTCCTATTTTTTGTCATGCTAACGTTAGTTTGGGTTGTATATGTATAATTTCTTTATTTGTACTTTTAATCTGCCTATTTGCGCCTATTACCTATTGCAGGGCTCTAGACTAAATTTTTGCACTTTCAGAGAATTGCTTTTTAAATTTATTTATCAGAAAAGTAAAGAAGTAACATTGTAAAAATGAAAAATGTTAATCCATTTTATTTTCAAATTTGATATTTCTTATTAAATTTTGGTACAAATTTACCAGGGAACTTTTTGAAAATGATATATCAAATGCTATTTTCTTTATCATTTTAATTATATTACAGAATGAGCGGTGATGATGAATAAAATTAAAAAGCCGTTCGGAGAATTGCTTTTTCCATTTATTTAAGAGACAAGTAATGCAGGTACATTTTGAAAATGAAAAAGGAGTTCTGTTAATCCCTTTTAATTTTTAAATTTGATATTTCTAATCAAATTTTGGTACTAATTTACTAAATAACATTTGAAAAGGAAATATCAAATGCCATTTTCTTTATCATTTTAATTATGTCACAATATGAGCGGTGATGATGAATAAAATGAAAAAGCCAATCACAAAATTTCTAATTCTTTTTTTTTGAGAGACAAGTAATCCAGGTACATTGTGAAAATGAAAGAGCATTTCCAGAATTGAGTTTTATTTGAAATTTTGTGTCACAAATGCTTTCATAGATAATAAATATATTAAAAATATCTAAATATTATTTTTTGTTTCAATACTAAAATTTCTCTTTTCTCATCGCTTCCTCTCAGCTGCACTTTCCCTGCGAACGCCGTCGCCACGTAGCTCTTCTGTAAGCGCCAGTTCCCAGTCACAGCGATAGCAGGCGGAGTGAAGTCGTCCTCAATACCCGAGAGCATACTGGGTCAATCAGCCCTACATCTAAGAAAATGTCGAGAAGTTTAATAATAATAATAATAATAAATATCTTTATCTTTATTTTATCTTTCAAATTTTACACTGACGATGAAACCAAACAAAAACCATATGAATTGGGAAGAGAATATCTGTATTCCGTGAGGTTTCATCACATGTGTGTCAATCAAAGTAAGTTAAGCTGATCTGAAGAGAAAGACAATTAGATGTAATGAACAGCAGCTGTGTGGCCTGCAGGATGAACGTTTTTTAAGCTCCCCTTGTTGGTTGGATTCTATTTTCAGTGTCTGGCAAGATGGGAGCTCAGGCAGTTTTGGCCCTGGTTGTCCTGGCTATTTGCCTAAGCAGTGGTGAGAAGGGTTGTTTTGGTATTACATTTATTTTTTTATTACTTATTTTAATAAGTTTCAATATACATTTAGTATAAAACTTAAGAGCATTAGATAATAACTTTCTTTTAATATGTACCTCTGCTAAGGTTTTACTTTACCGGTTGCAAGAGAAACTCAGAATGTACACAAACAGCTGGGAAGTCAAAATGGTGAGAGAAATACTAGTTAAATGTGTGTAGGAAAAAGAAACTCATTTAAAGTGTTTTTTGTGGTCTGCTTCCTCTCCTGGAAGACCTTGCTCTGAAGAATGGCCAAGATGTTCTACAGTCAATGGATTCCAGGTTGGACAAAGTAAATGATGGTGAGTTTCAACTTAAAGAATGATCTACATGTGATTTGGTTTAACTCCTACACTGGATGTAAAGCCAGATAAACACTGAAATGCTTTCATTCAAAAAAGTTCTCACTTTGTCTTTTTTTATTTTATTTTATTTTTTTTTAAGTTCAACTGGAAACCAATGAGGTGGAAGCAAAGGCCATTACCGCAGAATGGCGTTCTATTGATTTCTCATGCTGCAAGGCTGCCGCCAGCAACCAGACTGTGTCCGACGCC
>NW_023418432.1:0-6392 GCF_002922805.2 Oryzias melastigma
GAAGGCTTCTCCTCAAACAGCATCTTGGAGAAAATAATTCTTTGAGTAATATATTTGGTCATAAACAGGAAATGTGGATGAAGCTGAAGCGGTCTTTTCTGCTTGTCTTTGGTTGGTTTCCATGAACTGGTATTAGGTCTTAGTCAGGCTGTTGGGGGAGGGGTTAAAAAAGGTTTGGAGGTCTGTCCCTTTCTTTTTTTTTTGTCTCCTCCCCATATGATCAATGGTCCATTCAAAAGCAATGGCACAATGTGTTGCTGTGGGCAAGGGAGGAGAGCATATCCCCTCCTCCTCCTCCTCCTCCTCCTCCTCCCGGCGCATTTAGTTTGGCTGCCTCTCAGAGCGACAGCAGAGGCTGTGGAGCTCCTCCTGCCTTTCACCTCCAGCGTTTATTTTTCCCTTCTCCCAGTCCCGGTGTGGGGAAAGGCTGGAGGCACAGAGCCAAGATCTCCAAGAACTCCAGCCAGCAGCATTTCCACTATCCTTCTGGAACTTTATCTCATTAAGGCTGCAATCAACTGGGATTATCTCACATCATGGATAGTTGCGGAGTTGTTGAGCACTCAACTCCATGAGTCATGTGAGGGCCTGGCGGGGCCGCTGACAGTCCTCCTAAATGTGTGGCAGGTGTGTCTGGAGGAGGACGCGGCAGGAACCGACATGAGCTTGATGTTGTGTCGCTGGGAGCAGAATAATTTCACCATGAAACTGGTAGGTTGAACACTTCCAGGTCGGTGAAGAGGTCAAGCACCAGGTGCCACAAAGCTGTATGTTCCTGCAGTTTGTTTTTGTTTAAAGTCCCCCTTGGATGAAAATCATAGTTTTTAGTTTAACATGTATTTGTGGCATTTTTCTTCTGAAAGAGAACAAATGTGATAAGAAATCATTTTCGTTCACATTTCTGTGGTCAAATCAGCCGTCACTGGATTTTTTTTTGTTTTGTTAATTTCATTCCATCAGGGTTCTTGCGGGGTCTTAAAAATCCTTAAATTTCTGAATTTGGAAATAATACCTCAAAAAGCCTTAAAAATGTCTTGAATTTTGATATCCGAACTTTAAAAATTGTGCTGCTTGAAATTTCACATTTTGTGTCAAAAATTGAATTTTTTCCACTGAGATTATTTTGATTAAATTATGTGAATTTCATTGGGAAAACCAGTTGTTATGCTCTAATACGCTGAATATCCACCTCCGTTTGATTAAAACAAGAAGAGCTCTAAAGCATCACGGCACAGACCACAAACAACAAGATAAGAAGCAACAGTTTTGGTCAGAAAATTTAAATTTCTCCACTAATATTTACATTTTTTAAAATGTCAATATTTTGTAAAAAATGGGGATAAATTGATAAAACAGGAAATGATTATTAAAATGGGGAAATAGTCTAAGAGATTGGTCTTAATTTTTGACATGCATGGTCTTAAAAAGGTCTTTAAAAGTCCTAAATTTAACTTGAAGAAACTTGTAGGAACCCTGTACAGTACTTACGGTAGCAGGACTGAGAACGCTGGAAAATCTCCACCANCGGATCACTTTCAGGGAGCTGAAGAGGCTGCTGAGGCCCTGCAGGGTGGAGATAGGTCTATTCACTGTCTAAAAACCAAACAGCGTCTGTTTCCTGAAACAAATCAAAGACTTTCACGTCTTCAGAAGCAAAATTCTGTTTTAAATCCATTTGAAACCCAAACATCAGGAAAAACTTGGATGAACATGAATGTGTTTTATTTTCCCAAGAATTCTGCTCTGAGAAACCAATGATTGAATGTATTGATCACAGCAACGTCAATAAACATTGGAGAATTAGCTAAAAGAGTCTTTGGTGAACTGGAAGGAGAAAGAATCAGGATTTTGGAGGAAGTTCTGTCCATGAAGATCTTCACTTCCTCGTCCAGCTGACATCAGGATCAGAACCATACGGCTGGACATTTTATATTGCTTGACATTTTGTGTAGCAGCGGTGAAGATTTAAGCTATCGAGACACAGAGCTATCATAATCAGACAGGGGCGATCAGGGGTGGAGCTACTAAAAGCCACGCCCCCTCAGAGGAGATTTAAGAACAGAGGCTTCAAATCAATCTTTTTTAATCTTTTTAAGACATTTAGGTTGTGAGATTTTGGTTTATAGCAACATAGTCATATTTTTTAAATAAAAAATGGTCCTAGGAGGACTTTAGGGAGTTTAAATAATAACTCAGACATAACCAAATTAAGCTTGTTGAGTTTAGAGTGACTTCCTGTCGGAATTTATTCTCAATCAAAAATAATTTCCTTTGGTGTTTTTTCCATTCAAGGTGATGCTTTTTGGAGTTTTCACAAACTGCTGGTTACCAAAATTCTTCTACTTGATCTTCTTTGGGTTTACAGACAATGAACACAAAGAAAAGGACTCTCTGGAACCAACCTGCACCTTTTAAGACGGCTGGATAATTCAGCAGAAGACCGCGGCAGGTTCCCTCATGTCTGACTAGAACAAACAACTACAGACCCACAAAAGTGCTGCTTTGACGAGTCTTAGCATTTAAATGATCCAGTCAAAATATGAAAGCATTATCTATATTGACGTTAAAGTGAAGCAAATACATTAAACTATAATGGCCAAAATCTTTAGGGAATGCTTCCAACGTTTTATTGAATCTGTGCCATGTAGTACTAAGACAGTGAAGTGCAGCTACAGCAAAGATTCTCCACTATTAAAGGGATTTTCCAGGAAGCTTTGATGACATTTTTGCTCTTATAAAATACAAAGCTGTGCGGGGCTGTACAGAGTCTGTCTATTCAGCACAGCTATGCAGCCAAAAACGGAACGTTAATTATTTCACTTGAAGTGACCCCTAAAAACTGGGAAGTAGCTGAAAGATCAATAAGTAACCTGCTGATTTTAAATGCAGATTCGCATAACATCTGAATTTGACGGAAATATGTTAATCTACTTTCAGACCGCCTTCGGAAATGCACGTTCAAGCAGCCAATTCCAATGAAAAGTGTATGTAAAGGCACGCTTCAGGCGTCCGCATTCAACGCTCACATTCACAGGTCCCTTGCAAGTTTGTTAAAAAATTGATCATGGAGTTGAAATGAATAAGTGTAGTTTGTTCCAGGTTGGAATTCAAGTCTTTCACACATCGGAATAAAGCTGCGAAAGGAAAATCTGAAGCGAAATTTGCAAGATTTGGCACCAAGTCTCTTCCAACTGTAGGAGGCGGACAAGCGCTCGTAAACACTCGAAAAAAGTAAAGAGGTAGTCCCTCCCTGCTCGTCCAGTGTGAACACCATGGGCTAAAACAAGGGCTGGGTTGATAGAATCGATTAATCGATTTGAATCAATTTAAGCTTAATAGATCAATAATTGATTCATAAAAATACAGATGTTTTTTATCACATAAGGCTAATGTCCGCTAGCTTGATGCTAAAGTATAATAGAATTTCCCAAAGGACTGCTAATGCTAGCACTTGGACGATGTAAAAAGTAACAATTAAAGTAACAATTTGTGGTCTAAAGTACAGTTTTTTGACATTTTTTGCTCATTCTTTGCTTATTCTTCTGGACAAAAGTGTACCTCTATAGCGCGATCGCCACCTAGTGTCCAAATTGAAACGTCCTCCAGAATTGAATCGATCCAGGATTTTGTGAATCGAATCGTTTCTTGAAATTATTATCGATACCCAGCCCTAGCTAAAACGTCATATTGCAAAATTGTTCGTGGCATTACAGCAATGAGAAGTCATGGGCTGAAACTCGCTGAAAATTTGTTTTCTGAGAGACTTACCGGGAGAACAGAGTCTTCAGCTCGAGTAGAATTCCTGTGAAAGTGGGAAAAATCCCGAAGATGACTCGCTGGTGAAGGATGCGGGGACGAATCCTGAAGGAAGAGCAAATGTTCAGAAAATAAGACATAAAGCTCAAAAAAATGTACAACATTCTATGGTAAAGGTGTTAAATAAATGAGCCGTTGTTGATCAGTGAAAGTACTGTTTTTCATAACTTTGGAATTCGGTTTTAGCGCTTTTGGACATTAAAACAACCGATTTAAAAAGTGATGATAAATAAACGCACCCTCACCTCTTCCACGTGTTCAAAGGCGTTGATGATGTCGTATGGCAGACAGGACAGCAGATCAATGACGAACCACGTCTTTAGGTAATTCATCCGGATCTGCTTGGCGTCTGAGATGACCTCCCCAGCCGGACCCACAAAGGTGGTGTGAAAGTTGAGGACAATGTCGACCAGGAAGATCACATCCACCACGCTGTCCACCACCAGCCACGCCAGGTTGTTCTGCTTGGTCCTGAAGGAGACGTTATACGGCACCATGATGGCGGTGTAGAAGGTCAGGATGAGGATGATCCAGTCCCAGGTGGTCTTGAAGGTGCAGTAGTGGAGAATGATGTGTGGGGGGGTCTTGGGGGCCTCCTGCTTGTACTGTGGGAGAATATCCGATCCCAACTGGAGAGCCTTTAGAGAGAGAAGATTTTCCCGCTTCAGAACCATCTTTATTCAACTCTTTTAGGAAACGCTTGCTCAGTCGGACCTGCCCACCTCAGCCAGTCTGGACGGCTTGTGGCTGACCGCGGTCTTGTTCAGCGGGGCCAGCTGCTGCACCAGATTACGATTGTTGGTCAGAGCCCTGGTGAGCCTGGCGAACTTTGTCCATCCTGTCCAACAACATGTATCGTTTTCAAATTTAAGGTCAGAAAAAGTTGAGCAGAATAGTAGAACAGTAGATTCCATTTAAAATCTGAGGCTCCACAGATCTCAAAAGAGTTCAATAAATGGCCGAAAATACCAAGTATTTTTTAAAAGATGCAGATGATATCCTTAAAAGGGAAAATTAATTAAGACTGAAGCTCTTCAACCTGAAAAATAGAGCAAAACAATGCTAAATCATTAGAAAAAAATGTTTCTTGATGTCCAAGAAAGCTTTGAGGTGTGAAAATCCTTTTTGAGTTTTGATATGGATGTGTGGCATTTTTCTTTTGAAAGAGAACAAATATGATAAGAAATCATTTCGTTTTTGCATTTCCAAGTATTTCTTCTTTTAAATCTGTCAAATAAACTGTCACAGACAGACGCTGTTTGAACGAATTATTTTCTTTACATCACAACAGCTCTGCTGCACATGCACTAAACCCCTCATCTGACCCGCTAGTGTGTCTAGCTCAGGTGCCACGCCCCCTCAGAGGAGATTTTAGAAACAGAGGTTTCAGATCAACATGAAAAATTGCTTTTTAAGACATTTATGTTGTGGGGTTTTAGTTAAAAACTTCATAATCATAATTAAAACACTACCAGGAATGTTTGTTTTTCATAAAAAAAAAATTGTCATTGGGGAACTTTTAAGTTTACAATCTGCAGAGCAGAATAGATTAACATGAAGTGTAGAAATCTCTGTATGTCAGGGACAGTTTAGATCATCTCAAGCAACACTCCATCACTCATGGGCATGTTGGTGTCGATGACATCACTAAATGAGTCAGAAACGCAGAACCTCTGTAAGTAAGCACAGACCGTCTGAAAAATGACAATTAAAGCTCTGTCATGCAGAAAGGGAGCCGTTTTTAAATCCGGTCCAGAAGTGTCACTGGTTCCTGTGGGACGAGACTCATTTCAGATGGACTGTTTCAAAGTGGGACAGTGCTCTGTGCTCAGACAAGTCCAAATGTGATGTTCTCGTCGGTAATCACGGATGCAATGTCCACCGGGCTAAAGGGGTGGAAAATTAAACTTCTAGGTGTTTGCAGCGTTTGGTTCCAAGTAGGGCTGCCACGGTTAGTCGACTAATCGACGACTAATCGACTAAGTCAACGACTAATTTATTTGTCGATTAGTCGTGACTTTATATTATATGGAGTCGGAGTGTCGTAAAATTGAAAGTTATGACATTCTGCTAGCTTTTTAGACTATTTTGACATTTATTAAGGTTTTTTTAGGCTATTTTGGAATTTAGCTAATATTTCAGCTACATGCTAGCTATTTTGGCTAATTCAGGATTTGTACAGTATTGGCTATTTTGGAGTTTAGTTAATATTTCAGCAACATGCTAGCTGTTTTGGCTAATTTAGAAAATGTTTCTGTTTTTTTGGCTATTTTGGAGTTTAGCTAATATTTCAGCTACATGCTAGCTATTTTTGCTAATTCGGGATTTGTACAGTTGTATTGGCTATTTTGGAGTTTAGCTAATATTTCAGCTACATGCTAGCTGTTTTGGCTAATTTAGAAAAAAATTCTGTTTTTTAGGCTATTTTGGAGTTTAGCTAATATTTCAGCTACATGCTAGCTGTTTTGGCTAATTTAGGAATTTTTCTGTTTTTTTTGGCTATTTTGGAGTTTAGCTAGTATTTCAGCTACATGCTAGCTTTTTTGGCTAATTCTGGATTTTTACAGTTTTATTGG
>NW_023418433.1:0-1213 GCF_002922805.2 Oryzias melastigma
ACTGTGGAGAAAAACTAAAGTACAAATAAACTTCCTGTTTATTGAGAAATCTCTGATAAAAAATAATCTCGTTTTAAAAATTAAAACATTCAGCTTCTTTGTAGGTTTTCTACACTGACTATAGTTATTTATAAATGATTCTGATCAATAAACACATTGAGGGCCTTAAACAGCCATGTGGGGGCGCCCTTGATCTGCTTCAATGTAAAGTAACTGTTTTCTACTCATTTTATTCATCAATTCAAGTAGATATTTCAGTTACTTTTAAATGGTCGATGACAAAACATGCAGTCTGTCGTCCTCCATTAGAGACATTTAAGACATTTTTTTGCAAAAACCTTTGACCTGATCATCACAAACACAAGAGTCAATGTATTTCTTTGTATTCCTTATTAATCTCATGAATATCCTTTTTCTTGATGTCCCCATTAGGACAAAATAATCAGAAATTTCAGTTTAAAAATTTTATGATTTTCTCCAGAACATCACAGCACTGAAATCCTCCCTTGTTCCACTAAATGACTTTGTGATGGATAAAAACCAGGTCACAGTTCTGTTCAAGAGAACCAGCATGAAGAAGGCAGACGGCACCAATGTGCTCTGTGTTCACTGAACTTCTGTGCTCACCAACTGGGAGGAGTCTTTCCCAAACTCTTTCAGATGTGTGCAAACAAATGTCAGATTCCCTCATGATGGAAAACATCAATAATACTAGACTCAATGTCTGAAACTAAAATCATGAGGACATTTGTCAGAATTACAACAGCAAACAATATATGTGTGTGTTGTGATACTTTTTAATTGTTAAGCCACAGATAACGGTATGAAGCTGCAGAACACAAACATCTGCAGGAAGTTTGATCGTCTTTCAGCAGCATTTCCTGTAATAAAAACCACTGAGAGCAGATTCATATCTGCTGCTGTTCACTCATCAACCTCTCTCTCTGCTCTCTGTCTTTATTCTGATTCATGGAAACTTTTTAGATTTCTATGTTCTTGAAATAATAAAAAACAGAGTTTAAATTATTTTAAGAGGAATAAGCAAATATTGCATCATCAAGGCTTTTATTTATGTTTATTTTAAGAAACACAGTTACATTTAAAGAAGATGGATCATATTCAAATGAGAAAGGAGAAATCAATGTAACATCTTCATAAAACATCTCCTGACACAGTTTGATGAAGAATCTGTATCAAGTCATTAAGAACATTA
>NW_023418433.1:2182-6389 GCF_002922805.2 Oryzias melastigma
GCAACAAGCAGCACAGACACACAGTCACTGTCAACTTTATTTTTATTCTACAGAAAACATATTTATGCATTTTTTTTGCAAAGAAAAGTTATTTTTTTAGAACTGTTTTTATTTTTAAATTCATAATTTTCTTTCGTATTGTTTCCAAACTTCATTTAAATTCAGTTGAAGTTCAGATCTGATCTTGTTCTCAGAAACCATCAGATGTTCCAGAATTAGTGAGATCATCAAACTCTAAATATTTGTAACATCACTCATATTTGCAGAAATCAAGAATCAGTTTAGTTGTTCAGTGAGATTTCAACATGTTTGCAGAAATGATTCAGCTTTTCTTCTGTAACAATGGCTGCTTGATGAATTCTCTGCTAATGATGAACAAACTAACATGTGAAGCTGAAGCAGCAGAAACTGACTTGAAACACATTTTCTACAATCAAACAGATAAAGGAGCAGAAATGTTTCTTCTTACCCGATACAAACAGTCCAGTTCCAAATCCAAAGATGAGGTAGTACCAACCATCCACACATTGAGAAAGTGTGCTACAAAAACCTGTGTGCTGTTCAAGTGTCATCTGAGTGAATCAGGATGATATTTCAGCTCCATGATGAGTTTCTCTAATGTTCAGATCAACATGACTGTCTCTGTCTGCAGTGGAGGAACTTGGTGAACTGCTGTGTGAAATGATGGAAGAAAATGACAAATATTCCTGCAGTTATTAGATAAAGATTCATGCAGGAAGTGACAGCATGAAAGAGGAAATGTAGAGTTGTGCACGTGTGCAATTATCCTGAAGTACATCAGTGTGTTTTCTTCTGATCCTCCTGAAACCACAGGAACATGAGAGAGCAGCACAGTTCTGCTTCAGCTTAGACAGCTTTTGTCACACCCTTTACTGGTGACCAGCTCGCCCCTGTTGTGTGGTCCAGCTTAAAGCTCCAGTTCTTGTTTCTGTGGACTTTGATTTTGGAACTTCTGTTGAGAGCTTTTTGTGACAAACTCAAAGTTAATTTCTGGTAGCCTGGGGTCTCATTTTTGTTACTGTCCTTTGGAGAGGGTTTGTTTTTGTTGGTTTCTGTAAATCTAAACGTTTTGTTCATGTGTTTTGTCCCACACCCTTCCTCCAGTGAAACTCCCTTCATTTTCCGTACAGCACTTATAAGTTATTCTGCGGCTTACATTGAATTAAAAGCTGCACATGTCTAGAATTGACTAGTCTGGGAATCTTAATTTGATGTCACACAACTTCTCTGTTCCTTTCTGGGTTGGGATTGTAACAAACACAATCAGGTAAACACTACAAAAACACTCCTGGAGCTTGTTTTAAGAAGCAGGTTCAACAAATTTAAGAGTTCAAACATGAGCTCAGAGTCAACTGACTCAAAATTTGAAAAATTAGGTTGCATTGTTGCACAGTGCATTCACCATTTTCTAGTGCTGTCCGAATCTACTAATTCCTAAATCAAGTGCACCCGAAATTTCCCAGAAGTCTTTGCGAAAAACTAGCATGCATCGATGGTCACTAGATCAGCGAATATAGACCACAATGCATTGCAGTCAAACAAAAAGTGTATTTGAATAAACCATCCATATTTTTACCATCAGAACACAGTGGAGTCAAAAACACAGTGAATCGTTTGTTTTACTTTGATTTTGACTTCATGAAATCAGTGACATCATATCCAGTGTTTAGAAAAAACAAAGTAGTGAGCATCGTGTCCGAGTTACCTTTAAAATTCAGGGCACTATAGTCCCGCACTATTGACCTTATTCCTACGCCCCATGAGTCTTTGCGTGAATTATGAGTGAAACTTCCAGTAGACGCCGGAACTCGATTTACATTACAACTGTAGAGCCGACAGCGCAATTCCTTTTGTTTTGGATCTATAACTACATATAAATGTGGAAAAACCAGCTGTCATGTCTTAAAAGAGGCGACATAACAACTCTGGTGCCTTCTAAAATTGAGGGATTGGAGGATGACCTTAAAAAACATAACATTTAGTAGCATTTTTAGCTACTGTTTTTAGCTACATTCTCAATTCAGCTGCGGCAGGTGGTGAAGCTATGAACAATCTTAAAGGTTCACATCATAATTCTTTATTTATGCCTATTTGTGCTAAAAGTTCACATCATAATTCTTTATTTATGCCTATTTCTGCCATGGTTAGCACACAGTGCTGATCAATTGTAACGTTATCTCTTCTCTTGTGTTTACATGCTGTGATGAGGGATGCATCGCGCGGTGAAGCTTTTGCCCGTTTCATGTTTTGACAAAGTCAGTTGCGGTTTAAACAGGTAATTTTTGAATAGCTGATACCAGGAGATGCAGCAAATACACACGAAATATCTTTACTTCTCTTGTGACACTGCTGTCAGCAGCACGGTTAAGCTAGTTTCATATTCGACATTCGTCACACATTCAGTAATGAACGGCTATATTTCTCAATCGCCTTTGCTAAAAAACACCAAAAATGTTTTTCCTGAGAGATAATAAAACAATCAACATTCCACATTACTTTCAGCAGCAGATCGGGCAAAGCGCTCCGGCTCCGCTCACATTGCAGCGGCGTTTGCGGTGGTCTGGATCGTGAATAATGAAAACGAGTCATGTGAAACATTGATTGTTTTATCATCTGTCAGTAAAACATTGTTGTTTTTTTTTTTTTTTGATAAATATCACCGTTCATCGCTGAATGTGTGACGAATGTCGAATATGAAACTATCTTAACCGCGCTGCTGTCAGGCCTCTGCAGTACCCGGCGTCTCTTCTTCTCTGGTGTTCTAGAGTAACTCGACCATAATGTTGGATACTGATTTTCCTCCGTGTGTACTTTATCCACAAAATGAAAGATTTAAAATTTTGAGCCACATCGTTCTGACTTCATCCTCGCCCAGTAGACGGTAAAATCTGTACCGAGGAGCGCAGCTGCACTCCCTCTTCGTCAGCGGCCCATGTCCCACAAAACGCTTCACAAATTTAATTTAGTTTGGTTGTTAGTACAACCACGAGCTGCAAAACATGCGCAAACTGTGCAAAGACATTTTTGAAAACTTTGAGGGATTAAGTAAAACACGCTTTTAAAGTTTGTATGAACCGCTAAAGCTAACAACACCGCCACTTTCAGTGGAAACAAATAGAGCCGTGTAACTTCTGGTTGCTATTCCGGAAGTTGCACCCAAAATCCTTTTTACATGAGAGGCCCCAGGAATAAGGTCAATAGTCCAGAAAATATGGTAGTTAATTCTGTTCTGACTGTTTTGATTAATTTTACTCTTTTGAGTTCTCTGAGGCCTGATGCTGTGGAAGAGGGAGGAGCTGGAAAGTTTCTGATGATGTGACAAAGGAAGGAGCTGGACAACTTCCTGGACACTTCCATTTGAAGATGGAGGAGAAAGACAAACTTTATTCTTTAGTTGGACTATTGTTTTCTTTTGTTGAAATATGTTAAACTTGTTTTGAAGTATAAGTTTAGTTTTGTTTGTTTAAAGCTCTAAATTACTAGTAATTTACTTCTTTAGTTAATATTTCAGTTTTGAATGTTTGTATTTGTAGTTCCCTCCCTATTGTGTCATTGATCTGATCAGCCAGTCTAAATCCTCCCTAATGTTTCCTGTCGGGTCATTTTTCTTTCAGTTAGTTTGAGATTTTGTTCTTGATTTTCTCAGTTACATTTTAAGTTGACTCCATTTTAATTTAGACTCATGCCTTCTATGTGATCGGGTGAAATAAAACATCCTTTTTGAAGATCTTTTTTGTCCTGTCTCTCAATCCTCACCAAGTGGTCTGTGATACAGCTCATGTAAGAGAGACCGACACAGTTTCCACATTCAAAGTTAGGCTTAAAACATTCGTCTTTGGACAGACGTACTGCCAGGTTAGTTAGTAATCAGATCATATTTAATTTAATGCTCCTTTACTTACTGTAATGAAGTTTGGAGAATAATGATCATTTTCATTACATCCATTTCTCCTCAGAACTCAGCAGAGAGAAGTTGATTGAATAAACCGGGCCCTGGTGGTCGATTCCCTCTGCTGCTGTGGCTTTGTGGTTTAGATTAATGTTGATATGCTAAAAAGTTTGGGTAACGCTTTATATTAAGGTGTGCTTGTTAAGTATTAATAAGATATTAATAAGCATTAGTAAGATGCTTATAATTTGTTTATATGCACTTATAAAGATATTAATAAGCCGCTTATTACACTAT
>NW_023418434.1:0-2206 GCF_002922805.2 Oryzias melastigma
AAAAAAAAAAAAAAAAATCAAGTAAATTTATTTAAAAAAATGTGAACATTTTGTATTTAAAAAAAACAAACAAACAAACAAAAGCAAAACATTTGGTTTTTGGAGAAAAACATATTTTTCACGCATTTTTTCAGTAACTTTGTTTGACACACAAAGGCAAATTTTTGTACAATTTCCTGCCTGTTTATCAGGGGTAGAAAATGGAACCACAATGGATCGTGCAGCATCATGTTCAGTAGGACTTTAATGTTGCACAGATATTTCCAATTGAATGTCAGCAGTTTAAGTCAATGGTACTACGAGTCAAACAGGTTCAGTGCTGGGGCTTAATGCATCTGTCTTTTCTGCTGAGGGAATAAAAATATTTTTTCTGCACATTTAAACATGTTTTGATAGCCAGTTGTTGGACAAATTACTACCTTATTAGTTGTGAAATACATACATAACTTACGAGTGTGCACAGAAGGAGCATACAGCTTGTAGTATGCTGGCGGTATTATTACACAACAGCCATGTGAAATAGTTTTTTATTTTTATTTTTTTCAGAAAAAACCTCAAAGAGCTTCTTGGGACCATTTTACTTTTGATGAAACCTCTGGGATTTTTAAAAGTGTGAAAGTGTGAGCTGTCTTCTGGTTTAGTGGTGAAACGGTCGGCAGGCAGATGCAGGAAATGAAAACGCCTCCTTGGGGATATGAATCATCTGCTCAACAGCACAACAATATTTAAATTTGTCTTCAAAGACAACAGTAAATGAGACTGAGAATTCTCGGGGAAAGCTGATAAATTATTCAGGATTTGGCATCACTTTAAAATAATCTTTACAAGCCTTCTGTTAAACCTAGTTAAAGCCAAGTCTCTCAACAAACTGTTTTCTTCTAGTGTTTTTGGAATCTGTGACACACCACCCAAAATGTAAGAGACCAGACTGCACCAAGAGACTAGTAAAAAAAGGTGATGACAGATGCCAACAGTTTAGCCTCAGAAAACAACTGTGGATCATCAACCTGGTATGACTGGGACAGAACATGACTGACACTAAAATAACAAAGGAAANATGCTGAACTTCAACTTCATTCATGGTAGACTGCTGTGATTTCCCGTTAATGTTATACATCTCTATGTCTATTGAATCTTCATTTGCATTTTGACTAGCATCACTATTTACAGATACCTTTTGCCATCGAGTTTTTGCTGCTTGAGATTTTTTCCCTTTCCTAGGCATGGTAATGATTAGTAAGGATTAAAAGGGGGAGAAAAGTATTTAATATTTTACCTTCAACTTTTTCTAACCCTGAATATACAGAATTCACAAACAGATGGGTGATGTCAGTTGTTGTGATATAAAAAGATTTTTGCTGTTTTTACACTAATAAAAAACAATCACTGAGTGAAAAAGCTTTATTCAAATTGAGATTACAATACAAAAAATACTTTAATGTCAGTAATTATTTTCCAATCGTCAGTTTTCAAAGAATGTATTCTCAATGACACGATTCCAGGGATTCCTTTTCAATTAAACTGATAATGATCAGTGAAGATTAAAGGGGAGAAAAGTATTTAATATTTTACCTTCAATGTCCTCTAACCACGAATATATAGAGGGAAAATGGAATCAGCAACATCAGCTTTTGTAATATAAAAATATATATGCTATTTTCACACCAATACAAAAAATGAGTGAGGAAGTTTTATTCAAATAAAGATGACAACACAAAAAATAGACTTTAATGTCAGTAATGATTTTCCAATTTTCAAGGGATGACTTGTCAATGACCCAGTTCCAGGGATGACTTGACGACGACCCAGTTCCAAGGGACACTTTTCAATTGAACTGGTAATGATCAGTAAGGATTAAAAGGGGAGATAAGTATATAATATTTTACCTTCAATGTCCTCTAACCTTGAATATATATAGAATATACAGAGGTAAAATGGAATCAGCAACGTCAGCTGTTATTATCTAAATATATATATGCTATTTTCACACCAATACAAAAAATGAGTGAGGAAGTTTTATTCAAATAAAGGTGACAACACAAAAAATACTTTAATGTCAGTAATGATTTTCCAATTTTCAAGGGATGACTTGTCGATGACCCGGTTCCAGGGATGACTTGACGACGACCCAGTTCCAAGGGACACTGTTCAATTGAACTGCTAATGATCAGTAAGGATTAAAAGGGGAGATAAGTATTTAATATTT
>NW_023418434.1:2461-2650 GCF_002922805.2 Oryzias melastigma
ACGACTCACTGAGATAGTTCTCTCAGTGGCACACGACTCACTGAGATAGTTCTTTCAGTGGCACACAACTCACTGAGGTACTTCAGTTGCTCTTGTGTTGTTCTTAACCTGCAAAGAAAAAAAAACACATGAGTTTGCTTTGTTCAACAATTTAAATACATGTATGGTATATACTGTAGAATTATGCTT
>NW_023418434.1:2948-4532 GCF_002922805.2 Oryzias melastigma
TTAACCTTTATTCTATTCATCTAAACCAACATTAGTCACAATTATTAACCTAACAAATGCTGTAAAAAGCCTTATTTGGATGTATTTTTAGTAAAATTTGTGAAATTTTGAGACATTATATAAGAGCAAAATAAAATAGCAAAATTGGTTTTATTAGTTTTTTTTTTTTTTATAAACAACAGACTTCATATTTATACCAAAGGGGATTTTTTTCCATGTCAAACAATTCAGAAAAAAACATTGAGTCTACACTGCTAATTTTTTAAATACCATAATACATATGGTATATTTCATTACTTAGTTAAAAAAAATCTGAAAACTGCACAAAAAAAACATTATTTTATAGTCTACTTTAACGTGTTTGGTGAATTTTAGGTGGGATAAAAATAAAAGTACAGTGGCTAAGACCCACCTTGGCTTCAAACAACTGTCAGTAAACAAAACACAAGTGTGCTAAGAAAACTAAGAGTTCAAATAAAAAGACCTAAGTGTGCAAACAAAAAAAAATCTCTCCTACAAGTAAAGAAACACCAATACAAATCTAAAGTAATGATGTTGCAAATCCAAGAAATGCTACAATATAAAGAAATTAAAGTGCAAAACTATATATATATATATATATATATATATATATATATATATATATATATAAACTAAAACAGAAGTGGATTATCGGGGAAGGTTTTTGCTGATGCGCCACTGTGACAATTTGTGTACATTTTAAGATGTTATTTTGGTTTGCCATAGCACTCCAGGGGCGGTTTCAAGAAGCAGGTTCAACAAATTTAGAGTTCAAACCTTTGCTTAGATTCACTGGACTCAAAATTCTCAAACTTAGAGTTCTTGGTTTCAGAACAGGGGCCCGTTTCAACAACCAGGTTTTGTTGGAACTCTGAGTTCTTGAACTCCAAATTCAGCAAAAATTTAAAAAAAAACTGAGGTTTCAGAAAGAGAGATAACACAAACCCAGGAAAGTGGTCGAAACCGAGCCCGCTTCAAGAAGTGGGTTAAGCTGAACTCAGAATCAATCACTATGGCAACTGAGTCTGTGAACGTAACCTGGTCTGGAGCAGGTTTTCTTCAGGACACGTAAGAGTTCTCTGCGGTCTCCGCCCCTTTTTAAAGTGAAGGATGTTCAAGTATGAATTCCTCATTAACATTTAGAGAACATTCACATTAGAGACGTCACGTTTCCACCATGAAGAAACCAAAATAACATGTTCATTCAGAGGATCATGTAGAGAGGAGGCTGGATTAATCCAGAGGAAATGTTATTTATGTCAGGAGAGGGTTATGAGGACACGAGTCAATTGTCTGGAGTTTCCCCGATTCATTCTTATTTGAGTGATATTATAAATAGTGAGTTTTTCCAGGGACTCGCTATTAATAATAGAGTTTTAGTTCTTTCATTTTGAACCATTGACAATAGAAATCGTTAAATTTCCAACACCGGGAAAGCATGTCAACAGATCTAGCGTGCAGCACATCATGTCATAAATGTTAGCTCGTTTGTCAGCAACGCTGTTTCCCTATGCGGAGGGCCCGAGTTTGAATCCTGCTTACGGAAAATGTTTTTTAAGTCTT
>NW_023418434.1:4851-6381 GCF_002922805.2 Oryzias melastigma
GCAATGAAAGGACGAAGACAGAGCATTTGGAATTATAGAATATGTAACCCAGGTTAACCTTGGTAGAAGCCGTTGCTTTATTTTTTTTCCCTGCTTTGCTTCTGAGTATTATTTTTCTTCCTGTGTGTCCGGTTACCTCTGCTTCCCGCGTCGGTGACGTAATTAGATCATGTGGCGCAATCAGCCACTCACGGGCCTCCATTCACGTGACATCGCATCACCACGTGACTTGGAGCAGCGAATCACGTGCGCTTATAAAGGGCCGGGGAAACGGTATTGCAGGAAGCGGTGGAGAAGCTGATAGCGAAATACAGGAACCTTCTATGCGGCCAAGCAACAGAACGCGGTTGTTAAGCGTGTGATTGTGGTGGAACTAGGCCAGACCCTGATGGCGAGCTAGACCCCAGGAAACTGGACCAGCAGATGCAGAAAACTTGGAGAACCACAGCCTTCCACCGGGCCGGTAGGGGGTTCCTTGTAACCCATTAAAAACCACCTCAGTTGCGCCCACTGAGGTGGTAACACACACCATCTTCAACGGACTCTGTGCTCCATTGAACTCTGGGCTGAAGAACTTTGATTCTGAGGCTGCTGAAGTCCCCATAAAATGAACTTTTCTGGACTCGAACAATTCAGCATGAAATGTTTTGTTGTTTTCCATTTTGTATATATGTATATTTAAATGGCCATTCACTTTATTATTGTCACTCACTGTATATATTTATACATAAATTACGCTTCAAACAATTCCAGTCTCCAGCTGCTCCCTCCTTGAGACGAATTCTAGACTTCTGAAAACTAGCCTCTTAAATCTTAAACTTAAATCTTAATTGTCTTAGCAACACAATTGCTACACCTGTGTCCGTCACATAACGCAGAACCAGAGCGAGCTGCGAGCTGTCCAATCAAAGTTCGTGAAAATGATGACGTTTCCGTGCGCCTGCTAGCTGGCCTTGGTGTCGCCTACTCCAAATCTGATTGGTTGAAGCAACAGTTTGGTCGACAATTATTTTATGCTACAGGGCCCGCAGAACTGATTGTGAAGGCCTCCGGGCAGATTTCTTTGACCCTAGCAACAAATGGTGCTGCAATGTGATTGGTTAATGCTTAAATAGGAAAATACACGTCTGGAAGCAGCGCAACCAGGGAGACAGCAATGAAAGGACGAAGACAGAGCATTTGGAATTATAGAATACGTATTCACGGAAATAAATAATAATTAATATCAGTCTGTGATTCAGATATTTTTAGGCCAGCAGAGAAGGCCTTGCAGGCCCTGACGGCCCGCCACTGGGCTGATGTGAACGGAGCATATGAGAAACAGAAAAAAATATTTCTTTCTCTTGGAACTCTGCTTATTGGTGCTTGGAAAGCATTTTCTAGAACAGATGTGTCAAAGTTGTGACCGGGGGCCAGATCCGGCCCTCCGGGTAATTATATCCGGCCCTCCAGATCATTTTATTTTGTTGTTATTAATGATCTGAAGTTATCCTACTCTTACAGTATTTCTAACTTGTTTAATTTTGACAA
>NW_023418435.1:0-1324 GCF_002922805.2 Oryzias melastigma
AACTTGTGCATTTTAAGGAGGACTTTTTTTGACTGGCAGCTGAGTATACCCAAAAGTCTAATTTGAAGAACTGGAACATGTGTATGAAGACAAAAAAAGTGAGTCAGTAACTCCACGAACTGGAAAAGAGGAAGCATATATAAACAAGCACAAATTTATGTGTTATGAGAAGAAAAAAAATGTGCTATCTTAAGTGAAGAGGTGAGGGACCAGAAACCAGATGTGCTCAAAGTCACTGGAAATCTGTTACAAATCAAATCAAATCAAATCAAAAACAAACAACACAGAATACAAAACTGAACTCAATCAAATAAAGTTAAGTTAAATTCAATTAAACAAATCAAATCAAAACAAACAACACAGAACACAAAACTGAACCCAATCAAATCAAATCAAGTTAAGATACATTTAATCAAACACATCAAATCAAAATAAATCAGATCAAAAACAAACAACACAGAATACAAAACTAAACCCAATCAAATCAAGTTAAATCAAATCAAACAAATCAAATCAAACAAATCAAATTAAGTCAAATCAAAAACAAACAACACAGAATACAAAACTAAACTAAATCAAATCAAGTTAAGTTAAATTCTATTAAACAAATCAAATCAAACAAATTAAGTCAAATTAAATTAAACCCTATTTATATAGCACTTTTCATACTTAACTTAACACAAAGTGCTGTACGTCAAAAGGAATAATCTGAAAAAAAGCACAATAATCTAAAAACAGGGCCCCCCGGACCCACACACAACCCCCAACCCCCTCTCACACCTCTTACCCCCTTAACCGATGGAGATAAACATTGGGAAGCATAGAATAAAAGAACTGCAATGGTTAGAAAAACTCAAAAATCCATAAACATCTGTTGTGGAGCAGAAATTATACATTTGTCATTGTAAAGCAGACAAACTTAGAATCCCTGGATCCTCTAATGATTAATGTGAGCTAGCTTACAAAAGAGCTGTAGTAAAGTAAGTTCAGAGGTTCCACACTTACTCAAACCTCAAGACAGATATCCTAGGGAAAATGGAGTATGTCCTAACTAGTTCTTGCTTTCTTTTTTTTTTTTTTAAGAACCAGAGTTTCCTTGGATCTTTAGTATTTTTCAGATGGGTCCACTCAAGTTTATCCTCAACCCAGAACCAACTAAACAAAGGAGTTTATTAGTTAAAAACTAAAATTTAAATGTCATACATTGTACGTCTGTAGCTTCTAAAGGTCTTAAAGTGTGATGAGCCAGCAGGAGTTATATGGAAATAACTGATGGACAGAGCAGAAAATGTCAGGGAGGTGTAGTGGGGAGGAGTTTGGAGGA
>NW_023418435.1:5472-6383 GCF_002922805.2 Oryzias melastigma
TGCAGGAGGAAAATTCTAAATCAAGGCTTACATAGATACCATTTATGAAAACAAAGTACACAAAGTAGCTTTACTTCATTTACAAAAGGTACAATTTAAGTCCAAATGTAGCATGTCTACAGCCCATCAAAATCAAGCCCATATCATCAACACACCACCACCATGCTGGATAGTTGGTTTTCAGAGTTTTCTACTAATGTGGTACATAAATTGCAATATCCCTATTTTTTTGGACTTTTCTTACAACAAAACCACATGTTTACTCTTAATACTATTTTGGTTTTGACATCTATTTAAATATGTTTTTTATAGATTCCTTCCAGAACAATATTTTAAGATTTTACTTGAGCAAGTATATTTTGCAAATATTTTTCATTTTAATCCCCATTTACAGGAAGATACCGGTACATTGCATTTCCTGTGTCCATTGTCTTTGATTGCTCCATTGCTAAATTAAAAAAAAATTGCAGCTCATTTGCAGAAATGTGGAAATCTGCTCAAAAGTTCAGTAATCTTACATTTCACCTTCATTTTAAACAGAGAAAAAGACAAAGACATTGAGTGTTCAAAATTATTGGAGATGTTTCAAACCAGAAATCTGTATATTAGATTACTAGATATATTTCTGGAATATTAGCCAAAAAAACCCTGCAAAACCAACATCAGTTGCTGCTTAAAATAAAAAACTTTTGTTTTTTTAAGCTTTTAATGCTTTATTTTAAGAATTTCATTCATAATTAAATTTTGTTCTCAACACTTTACTGCAGGTTCTGGATTTGATCCTTTTTTTCACTCAAATATCAGACAAAAATTATTTTTTTTAGTCACATGGGGTCTTCAGAATCAGAGTCATCAGTGGTTTTTGGTTTAATCTATTTTTTTGATGAACATTGAATGTGTTCAGGGATGCT
>NW_023418436.1:0-3879 GCF_002922805.2 Oryzias melastigma
AATTAGATTTTGGCCAAACGTAAACCATCTTAGTTGCTAAAATATAAAAAGTATTACCGAAAGATTCACCTTGTCTTGCTTATTAATATTTTGTCAAATCTGCAAATCATTGCTCGATATAAATAGGTTTTGCATCTCTAGAGCTCTAGATGAACCTTAGTAACGTCTGGTAATTAGGTTTTTCTCCAGGACTCACCTATTTTTTTGTCACTATCTTCTCTTGTTTCGCAGCACTTCTCGACACAAATGTCAAAAGAGTAAAAAACTTTCTTAATTGAGGAAAAGTCCAGTATCGTCGATCCCGGTAGGACTTCCAGCTTCTGTAAGTTTGTTGAATCCAAAGATTTTGCAGAAGTCAAAATCAAAGCTGAAGGTATTCCTCGTTTGTTTGACTGGATGCGTCTGTCAGGGACATATATCTCATTTCTATCTCCCCGTGTCTTTCTTTACCTCTTTTGTCCCTTCCCCCTCTTCCCCATCTCCTCCAGCTCTCCATCATGCAGGAAGTCTGGTCTTCCTGAAAACAAGCGGCGAGTATGGAAAGGGACAAGGTCGAAGGGGTGCTTCTACGTGAGGGGGACTAGAGGATGTTTTTGTCGCTCCTCTGCTCCTCTGGTTGCAGCAGGCCTCACTGCGCTCCATCCTGAGGAAGCCGGTCTTACGTCACTCTCGGGTTTGCACGTGCAGCCTGGCAGGACCGTCGCCGTGCAGTAAATGCTCCAACGGCTCTTCACATACAGTTACTGAGATGTTCCAAATGTCCAAAAATTCATTTTGAACTATGATGGCTTAAGCAAATGTCTGTGTTTGGTCTTTTCTTTTGCCAAAACAAAAGTCTGGTACCCCTGCCAGCAAACTGCTCTCTGTTTCCTGTGTGCAGAACTGGAAACACACCTGCAAGTGTGGGAACTTCTCAGCCTGGGGTTTTCCAGCTCATACGGAGACGGATTTATGATGCAGCCAAAGATATGCTTTACAATGAACGAAATCTTAGAGGAATAACTCATAAAACTAGAGTTTAGCCTAATTACAAAAGGGGTTTATGCAAATATATACCTCGTGTGTCAAAAAATTCAAACCACCTACTGTAACAGCAAACAAAAGAGGCCTTCAGCTCTGATCTGTTTTCTCAGCTGTTGGACAGGACAAGGTCAAATAAATATAAAAATAAAAAAGAATGAAAACAATTGTATGATAAATTAACTGGGTTTGTACATAACCTAACATAATGGCTTGTGAAATATCCCGGAAAGCCCCAAAATCAGGGGTCTGAAACCTTCAACTTGCTTGACTTCCTTTCAAAATAAAAGGCACCCTGTACCACATATGATCATCTCAATGCAGCAATAGTAGACAGAATGATGTCAGCAGTGATAAAAAAATATTTGTCTAGGGTTATAGAGGGAAAGGAAAACCCAAAAATGTCAAATCCAGGAGTGAAGACAGGTTTTTAATGTACTGGAGGGAACACAACAAACAAAAGAGGTCAAGGAACAGCTTGGATCTAAACTCGGACTAACTTTGACTCTGGGATAAGAGTTCAGGAATCTACACTCTTGGAGAATAGTTTAGGAATATAGACTCAGTGACACTGGTTCAGGATCGTAGACTCTAGGACAATGGTTCAGTAAGGTATACTCTGGGACACTGGTTCAGTAAGGTATACTCTGGGACACTGGTTCAGGAACGTAGACTCTAAGACAGATGTTCAGGAAGGTATGCTCTAGGACATTGGTTCAAGAACATAGACTTTGGGACAATGGTTCAGGAACGTAGACTTTTGAACACTGGTTCATGAACGTAGACTCTAAGACAATGGTTCAGGAAGGTATGCTCTAGGACATTGGTTCAAGAACATAGACTTTGGGACAATGTTCAGGAACGTAGACTCTAGGACAATGGTTCATGAATGTATGCTCTAGGACATTGGTTCAAGAACATAGACTTTGGGACATTGGTTCAAGAACGTAGACTCTAGGACAATAGTTCAGGAATGGATACTCTGGGACACTGGTTCAAGAACATAGACTCTGGGACTCTGGTTCAGGATCGTAGACTCTAGCACACTGGTTCAAGAACGTAGACTCTAGGACAATAGTTCAGGAATGGATACTCTGGGACAATGGTTCAAGAACATAGACTTTGGGACAATGGTTCAGGAAAGTAGTCTCTGATACAAGGGTCATCAACATAGACTTTTGGACAGCAGGTCACTAACATAGATTCTGGGACAACAGTTCAGGAATGTTTACTCTGGGAATCTGGTTTAGGAATGTAGACTATAGGACCCTGGTTAAGCAATATAGACTATAGGACCCTGGTTCAGGAATATAGAGTCTTGGACACTGGATCATGAGGGTTCACTCTGTGACACCTCAGGAGCATAGTCTCTAGGACCCTGGTTAAGCAATATAGACTCCAGGACACTGGTTCAGGAACGTAGAGTCTGGGACACTGGTTCAGGTAAACCTCCTTAAGCAAGATGGCTGTACGGAAACATTTGACTCAGGAGGGCATCTCAGGTAAGTCAATACAGACCCTTGACTCAGGCAGGACGATTAGGGTTATGAAGATCAGACATACAGGTTAAGACTCGTGGACTCGCTGCTCTTGACTGCAGGTCAGGAAAATAACAAAGACATGTTACACTGGAAGCAAGATTCAGAACAGAAATGCAAAAAAAAGTAAATTAAAATTGCTTTTCTGAGTATTTTTTATTTAATTTGTTGATAATCAGAAGCAGACAAAAAATCAATTTGAAAAAGAGCTTATTTGAGCTCTTTTCTTTACTCCTGTATCATAACTCGTAGATCCATGAACATCTTCATCTGAGCTGGTATCTTCCTCCACAATATTGCTCACCATTTTTGTTGCACTGATGATGTTAAGTTGAAGGTGTGAGGGGCTGTAAGCTAGAAGGACAGCATGTAAACAGAGAACTCTCACCATTAGGGAGGGAAAGGAGGGGCAGAGTTGCGCTGCACTAATGGTCCCGCCCACAATTTAGAGGTACATTTCTAATGAATCCTGACACTCTGCAAAAATATGTCCTAAAAAATGACAAATTTGGTTAAAAACTGCATAATCATAATTTTAAAACCACTGGGTCTTGTGGAATTATGGGTCTATTGAAAATAGATCATAATACGGTTGGAGCGAGACTTTATAATAACACATCTTAATACTCATTTGTATTTATAGACTGTGAATTTTTTTCTTTTATTGAACACAACCGGCTGATGTGCAGAGCCAAGTGGCGAGTGTGAGTGGAGACAGCTCCATGGA
This sequence comes from Oryzias melastigma, assembly GCF_002922805.2. Taxonomy (NCBI): domain Eukaryota; kingdom Metazoa; phylum Chordata; class Actinopteri; order Beloniformes; family Adrianichthyidae; genus Oryzias; species Oryzias melastigma. The sequence continues at coordinate 3,286 of NW_023418436.1, forward strand.
TCTCAGCCTGAAAGTGACAGAAGCCATAATAACAGGATGTTTACAGCCTGCAGAGACACTGCCAGGGACGACCACAAGCAGCCAGAGACCGTGTCTGCAAAGTCAGAAGGAAATGCCAGTTCCCCACCACACTTACACACAAACCCTGTGGGTACAAGAAGGTGCATTTGAACGCGTGTTGACCTGTCATATGATGGAAAAAAAATAACAGGAGATGAGAGCCAAACCCTCATTGTTACGGTCAGCTGGGGAAGAAGCAAACATGAGGACGTTTTTGGCTTCTGACGCTGCAGGATGGCCGTCGGTTCACCGCCTTCTGTTTGTTCCTGCTGAGTGCAGCATCAGCAGAACGCTGACTGTCACTTCCTTCAAGACGCATTTTCTCTATTTATTGGTCTTAAGGAGGATGTTATGATTGCCCTTTATTGTATATCATTTAACTTACTTAAAGGGCCTATATCATGCTATTCTTAAGCTTATATCCATAATATATCACCTTTTGGCACATTAACATGATGAAATATAAGTATATATAATATAGTATATATAATATATATATATATATATATATATATATAGATATACAGTATATAT
>NW_023418436.1:4134-6387 GCF_002922805.2 Oryzias melastigma
AGTAAGACAACCCATGATGTCAACCTAAAGCCGGCCTCAGCAGCGTGTCAAACACATTTTTTGTTTTTCTGGTTTCGTTATTTGAAATGAAAAAAAAAAACGTGCTTCTTTCAGTGATTTCTACTGTTGAAAAGACTGTTTCTTCATCCACAAAGAACATTAGATTTTGGAGTTCAACAGCATGACCGTAGCATTTTGTTTTATGGTCAATAAACATGATTTTTTACTTTAATATTAAAATTAATCAATGTATTTACAGATTTTTGCATAAATCAGGAGCATTTCTGAGATATTGTACTTTAAAACGTCATTTTAGTAACGTTTTTGAAAAAAAGCAAAGCAAAGTAAAACAAATCAAAATCTAATGGTATCAAAGCAAAGAAAAGTAAATTTAATCAAAGTAAATACATTTAAATCAAATCAAATTGAAAACTACCAAAGTTAAAATCAAAGTAAAATAAAATAAAAATAAAGGAAAGTTTAAATTAAATAAAATTAAGCAAAGCATAGTAAATCAAAGCAAATATAAGGAAATCAAATCAAATAACATTCAAGTAAAACCAATTACCGGTAAAAATAAATAAATTAAAAAAAGTAAATAGAATTATAGCCAAAATTTAAAATTAAATATTATCAAAGATAATTAAATTAAACCAAAATCAAATTAAATTCAGCTGAAAAAATTAAGTTAAGTAAATCTTTATTAAAATGTGATTTTTCACATATATAGCTTTACAGCAAAAATAGATAAATAAGTAAAAATATATTAATCAAAAAAGATCATAATCTCATACCTCCCACACCTTTAAGTCCATCCATTTTCCTGTCCGCTTAGTCCCTTTCGGGGTCGCGGGGGTGCCGGAGCCTATCCCGGCTACTGATGGGCGAAGGCGGGGTACACCCTGGACAGGTCGCCAGTCTGTCGCAGGGCCTCAATCACACATCCACTCTCACATCCACACCTAGGGGGCAATTTAGAGTCACCAATTAACCTATGAAGCATGTTTTTGGACGGTGGGAGGAAGCTGGAGTCCCCGGTGAAAACCCACGCATGCACGGGGAGAACATGCAAACTCCACACAGAAAGGTCCCAGCCGGGAGTCGAACCGGGGCCTTCTCGCTGTGAGGCAAGAGCGCTAACCACTGCGCCACCGTACAGCCCCCACCTTTAAGTCATTAAGGTAAACATCAGGAAAAACTCTGAAAATTTTAATTTTCTTGTGACACATTCTTAAGACTGATCTCTCTTTAGAATACATTTTAGTTGGAGTAGCTTTGATTAATCATCAGTTTTATGTGTTTACAGCCTTAAATATTGGTTTATTGGGGACAAAAAGAGATATTTGAGTTACGGAATCTTTTACCAAAATCTGTTTTCTTTTGTTTCCACCTTCAAATCCTCATCAGCAGGCGGACGCCGGCGCTCCCCAGACCGGATGTGATACTTCGTGTTGAGAACGCCAGGATGGGGGGGTCACTGGGGCTTCTCCAATTAACAGCAGGAGATTTAATCCTCTGTGTAAATGAAGTGTCTGCCATTCCGTTATCCTCAGTCTAACACCTCGTTGCTGGTAACTGATGCACGAGCACATCCACACCTTTTTACACGGACAGGCCTTAAAAGCCAATCAGGTTTGGCGTCTACAAAATACCAAAAGTTAAAAAATAAAAATAAAAATAGGGCTTCAGGTGTCAACATGAAATTTTAAGGGAAACTTTTTGAAACTGAATTTATGATTAATTTGATGGATTTACTTTTCATTCTGATTTGATTAATTTAATTGATTTATTGGGTTTAAACGATTTCTATGATATTGATCGGTAGACTGATTGATCTTACTTTATTTATACTTTAAATATGATTTGATTAATTGGTTGACCGATTAACTGATTTTCTTAATTGAATCTTTAAATATGATTCAAATGATTGGTTGATTGATTAATTGATTTTGCTTAATTGATTTTTAAAATTTGATTTAATTGATTGGTTGACTGATTAATTAATTTTGCTTAATTGATTTTTTAAATTCGATTTAATTGATTGGTCGATTAATTGATTTAGCTTAATTAATTTTTTTAAATTTGATTTAATTGATTGGTTGACTGAATAATTGATTTTGCTTAATTGATTTTACTTAATTGATTTTTTACATTTGATTTGTCGACTAGATAAATGATATAGTTTAATTGATACTTTAAATATGATTAGATTGATTTTTAGTGACTAATAAATTGATTTTAACCTTATTGATT
>NW_023418437.1:0-6309 GCF_002922805.2 Oryzias melastigma
CTCACGGCACACTAGTGTGCCGCGGCACACTGGTTGAAAAACACTGTTTTAGACCAAATATGAAATGAATGATAGCAATGCTGATGGAGGAATTTGGGCCTGTAACCATTTACACAGAAAATTAGTTGCTGTGGGGATGTAAACGGGTAAAAAAAATAATAAATAAAAAAAAAAAAAAATCAACTTGGCAGTCAAAAACTCCAGAAATGAGTGAGAATGTTGCATCTCCGTTGCTCTGCTCACTCCTTATTTAGCTCCACACAGCTGTAAGCTTGTTAGGAGACTGAGACGCATTAGCAGGCTTTTTTAAAGGCAGCATGAACACAAACTGTGCTGCAGAACATGAAAACACTACCAAAAACATACTGAACATCAGCCAGATTCACTGAGATCTGGAAATCATGTGTGCTTAGTTTGACCTTTTTAAAATGACTAAACTCTATATTCAAGTTTAAAAAATAAAAACACGTCATGTGAACAAGCTGAGCACTTCAGGAATCTTTCCTGGGTCTATGGGTCTAACAAAAGGTTCAATTTTACAATTTGACAGACGTCTGTGTATTGCAGGAAATTTGTTATCAAGTCATATTCAAAATCATAACACAAAAGCTAAGAGAAAACGAAATAAATTCTCTTCAGCCCAGATAAAGTTTAATTGACTAATGTATTGTGTGCATATTGACCTAAAACCTAGAAAATACTACATGTGTGTTTGTAGTATATACTGTATATTAGCCAGATACATTTTTTATATAAATTAAAAAGGACCTCAAGAAAATGTGTTTAGTTTCTTCACTATTATGTAAATCAAGTTACAGGTTTTTGAGAGGTTAAGAGTTTTGGAACAATTGTACACAGACTGTAAAACCAGAGATTTAAACATTGATGAGAAAAAAACAGAGGTAAAGAGATTTCTTGTACACGTGGATAAAACCTGAAGAGCTGCAGTCATGTACTTTTTCATAAACTGCTAAATCTACAGAGTAAAACGTTTCAATTCACGCTAAAAAAGCAAAACAAACAAAGAGCAGTTAAATATTAAATAATTTATGTATAACATAACTTGGATTTAACAAATCAGTCGTGTTTGTACCGCCAATCATACATTAGAGTAAGAATAGTTACAGCAGGTGTTAAAAAAAAAGTCTGACGTGAACACGCACGCAGCGCTGCAGTTTCCGACCACAAACCACTTCTTCTCCGTTTTTAATCGACGCACTTTTGATTCGGTCTCAGACTACAATATTTTGGAAAAACCAACGCGATCATAATAGTCAACTACAGCCTGTCGGAGTGAGATGATGCTCCCCGTTTGTGTCAATTTAAATCCGCGGTACAACTGCGTGTCAAGGGTAGTGTTAGCAGAGCGGCTAACAGAGTTAGCATTACACAGCCACAACTCCACACTTCGATTAAAACATCAAAAACAACTTTTAGAATTTTGCGTAAGAGACGCACAGCAAAAGAAACGGCGATGCAGCACTTTTATTCAAACTCAAACTCATATTTGGACATCCCACGCAAAAAGAAGTCGCGCGACAGTTAGCCTCGAGGCTGGTTAGCACAAATAACTCCTCTAGCTAACATTAGCTTCGTGCTAATCTGCTCAACATTACGATCGTTTAAACAGACTAGGGCCATTACAAAGTTACAACAAATTTACCTTAATGTCCTCCTCTTTATACAAGCGGTGTTTAGCGCGCGTTTTGTTAAAGGCCTCCGTCAGAATACGCAGAAAATTAGTTGATATAAATCGTCTCTTTTGTGCTCCTTCTTAAATCAACACGGTCACCCTCTTCTTCGTCTCCTCGTGCTTGATGGCTCACTGCCGTTTATCAAATGTTTCTCAGGGACGACACTACCCCCTACGGTATGGCGTTGGTATTACAACATGCTATCAAATTAGCTTAATGAAAGCAAAAAATATCTCGATTTTCTATTGTTACTCAGCACTTTTAACCTCCGTCATCCTCTCAACTTTTCTCACTATTCAGCAACCAGAACATTCAGCTCCTTCAGGAGATTTCTATAAGAAGTTTTGTCTCAGGTTTTTGAAACTTTAGACTTTGTTAGAGGCATGATTAAATTGAAGAGAAGCGTAAAAAAATAGGTTTTAAGAGTAAATAATATTTGCACACAATTAGTCAAATCATGTTTTATATATATATATATATATATATATATATATATGCACACACACACACACACAATGCCCTGTAGCTTGAGCTTGCAACACATTTTTTATAGGTTTAAAATTCAATATTCTGCTTGAAAATTGGATCTTTAATTTTTTAATGGTCTGACTAGTCCTGATGGAAACACTTGATTCACTGTGATATAAATCTTAATGTTGGTTCCTCTGTTTTGACAAAAATATTTCTTTTATTGGTCACTTTTATCCTCGAAAACAAAAATTGTCATGTTTGTCAGACCTAAATATATATTTATACATACATATGCCTGTGTTCAACTTTTTTTCTAGTTAATCTAGCATTTAAAAAGTTACCTAAGAGTTAAATTGGTTGTAATTGTGTAACCAAATTGATAAATAGAATGAACACTAAAGCCAAAATGTGCTTTTAATAATTACATATGTAGATTATAAACCAAAACAAAAGCTTTTCTGTACAAATAATAATGCATAACTCTAGGGAAAAAAGGGTATTTGTTTTATTTGACTTTAGAATTTTCCATCAGTTTCCTGTAACTTACATTTGGTTAATTTGTTCCCTAAAATAAAATAGTTTGTAGAAATAAATATAGCCTGCATTTCCTTATTAAAACCACCAATACAGAGATGAACTTGGATTTTAAAAGGTTGAAAAAAATGGATAAAGTTTCACACCAAACTGGACACAGATGAGCTTATTCTTTGATTGCAGATTTAATCTTATTCAAGTTGACAATTTTAGGAATGCAAGAGACGAATACAATCATTAATGTATTAATTAAAGCTGAGAGCAAAGTTTTAGAATAGTTTCATTGGTTTATAAAGTGGGAAAATCTTGCAGTGGGTCAGCTTTGGTGTTACGCTGATTTGCTTCCCCTCTCTGTCTGCTAATATCAAAGGTAAATCAGTGGGATAAGAAAGAACAAAATTCATCTTAACCATTGCTTTAACTCTAACAAGCAAACAACAAGGTGCTCTGACAAAACACTATAACACTTCCCATTTGCTTTTCAGAATAAAATGAACGTAAACAACATTTGTGCTCTTGATCTAATGCAGGTAAAGGCTGAAGCATTTACTTTTACAGACAGTTCCTTTAGGCTCACACCCTCAAGCTGCTGGTGAACACAAGCTGAAGGCCTCTGTCAGTTAGCGGTAAATATGTAACAAACTGGTTTATCAGGTAATAAATAACAGCATGGAGTGAATGATGGAGTGTGGTTCCTGCTTTAATGAAACCCTGCGGTCGGCTTACGGGTGTCTGCGGTGACGAGGAGATTGGAGCGGTTCTGTGAGCGTTAAGGTCCTCAAGCCGGTTCTCTGGAACGCTGTCGCCTCCAGAAAGGGCTGAGCAGGACGGGTTTAAAGTGCAGCGAAGGCCAAAAAGTCTCCTCTTTTGAAATGAAAGTTTTTTTTAAATGTTCAAGTTAGCCTCAGTAGTGGTTGACACGCTGCTATGAAAGTAATAAAACCATGGGGATGTTTTTTTCTGACTTTGAGGATAACGACCTGAAGATTTTCAGAAATTAATGTCTTTTCTCAGCATCAGGAAAAGGTGCTCTGTGGACCGTCTTGCAGCGTGGTCGTTTTGTGATGGGTGATTGTGGCTTTCTCCTGCTCAAAGACCTCTCTGATTCGGGACACGCAGATGTCGGCAGCAAACTGCGTCTCTTTGCAGATGTGAGAGAGGCTGAGGAAGCCGTGGGGAAGGTCCTCCACCACCGTCAGGCTCACCGGCTGGCCCAGCCCTCGAAGCTTCTTGGCGAACGTCACAGAGTCGTCCAGCAGAGCGTCCAGAGCTGAGGCCTGCGAGCACACAGACAGAATTGGAAGCTGCTCTCAGAGCAGATGAATGCAACAGGAATGTAAACTCACCACAATGTGGATGGGGGGCAGGCCTTTTAGAAGGCTGGGCGGGGCCAGCAGTGGCGACACAAACGGATTCCTGAAGATGGGGGACAACGTCGGGGGGATGAAAGCCAAGTTCTGCGAGCGCAGGGGCTCAAAGCCCTCTGGGTAGCTGACGTGGTGTTCGTGGTCTGGCAGAGGGGTGTGAGTGGGCGTCCAGCGGGTCTCGGACCTCATCTGTGGGGTGGACTGGGAACGCTTGACCCCCGAGCTGCGGTTGGGGTCCAGGAAGGACTGGATCCACTTGGAGGCGCCCTGGGTGAGGTCAGAGAGTAGCAGGGCCGTGTCTCTGCCCAGAGCGCTCAGGCTGCCCCTCCTCTCTGAGGGCTGCACCGTCTGAAAGTTGGTACCTGAGGGGAGGAGAGCATTCAGTCGTACAACTCAACCCCCCTTGTAGAGCCTGTTCTGACAGTTCTGCGTTCTCTCTTTTTAAAATTCTGAACTTGGCCTCTTTTTGGTAGCACTGAGCCCCACCCTTTCTATGTAGTCTAGTCTTTCTATGTCAAAATCTGCTCTCTGACAAAGTTTAAATATTTGTCTTTATTTTATTATAACTTAAATTCTAAAAATTCTATTTTCTGTGATGAATCATGTCTGGAGAAAGTGACGAGACACTGAAGTCAACAGTCGGTGTGGATGTGCAACGTTTATTCAAATGTGTGGTTAACATTTCTAAAATTATTGTTTTTTTGACAAAAACTATCCACTTTTGTTGGAAGTTTTGTCTTTGAACACCAAACACATCTGCAGATTTCTGTTACTGCTGGCAAAAAAGTCCAAACAACTCCTCGAAAGAGTGAAGAGTGGATTCATGAAGGTCATGGAGCACGCTTGGTTTGAATCTGATGGGAAAAAAAACTCGCCAGTTTCAAGCTTGAAAAAGATTAATTTAAAAATGTACTCAAAATGTCAATTTAAAGGTTCGTTTTAATTGATTTACATTTCTAGTAGACCATAATATTTGCTTTTTACAATACATTTTAGGTTTTTATTATTTTGTTGGATAGCTTAAACATTTTAGTACAATAATTGTAATGTTTCATGAAATACTTAAAACTGTTGTCAGTTTTTTTTACTTCAGAGTTTGTTTCTACTAGATAAAAAAGAAAATTCTTGTGCATTTGTAGATTGTTGGGTTTAATGGATTTGTTATCATAGAGAGGCTCATTTGAGAAGCATTTTGTGCAGATGGCAATCTGTTAAAAAAGTGATGAATAACAGAGTTTGATTGGATTTGAACTTTTTTTATTGGACGATTTATTTGGCTTAAAGGTACAAATGTGCTTTATTAAAGTTTTTTTTTTAAGAAATACATCTCTATCTTTGTAAATAGTCACTTTTATCTTCTATTAAGTAAAAAAAAAGCTGAAATATAGTTTTTTTTATTTTATGAAGTAAAACAAGATCAAATTTGACCTACAATTTATGATTTTTTTTATCTGATAAAGTTAAAAAAAGGTCAAATTTGACCTGAAATTTTAGCTTTTTCAATATTATAAAGTAAAAAAATAATAATAATACAATTTTTAGCTTTTTATCTTATAAATTAAAAAAGACTTAAATTTAACCTAAAATTGAAGCTTTTTTATCCTCTAAAGTAAAAAAAATGCTGAAATTTGACCTGAAATAAGACAAACATACTTGATAAAATACTGAGTTTTTGCAGTTTAACTCTAAAGTAAAAGTGTCCTAAGAGCTACTTTTAACAAAGATTTCATGTGATGTATCTCCTGAAAGTCCCCTTTCCTACGGCTAAATAACAAACATCTTGCTTCTGTTGGTTTGTTTATTTGCTTTTGTTCATTTTGTTAAGCTTGTTTTTTTCCTTCTGCATCTCCTTTGCAGACATTTCTCAAACATTTAGGATCAGTGGATCAAGTGGAACAAACTTCATAAATGAAGTTTATGGCTGTCTCTGGAGTCCTGTTATTAAAGCTACTTTATAATCATAAAAAAACAAAATTTTCCCGTTGCTTGAACAGAAAAGCTCAAGTTTCCAAAGCCAGCAGAGGTCTGCAGCGTTCTTCATCAGGTATTATTAAACATTTTTTTCCAGCAGAGGAGTTTATTAAAAACGGAAGGTGTAAATAGAGACATACTTGAGAACTTGGAGCAGGAAGTTTAACATTTTTCTGCTTCATCACCTCACTTACGCATAAATCCTTTGAATGTCCTGTATTTTTTCTTTTTTTTTGAGTGGCGCCGGAATGTTCTTTAGTGTTCAATGAGGC
>NW_023418438.1:0-1415 GCF_002922805.2 Oryzias melastigma
TGATTTAAACTTCATCTAATAACAGATTTAATCCTCGTTTTACTGCCATCTGACATGTTCCTTCTGCAGGTTTTATAAACACAGAAGCCTCATAATTTAGTGTCAGGAGAGGTTAAAAACAAATTTATTTTTTAAGATCACTTAAAGATAACTAACAAACCATTATTGATACACAATAAAAGCAACAACAAATGGATCTACTTTGAAGCTCCATGCAGAACCGGATGACTGACCGTCTTTCTCTTTTTTCATGGAGGTTCTCCTGTTAACAGCTCCTGTGATGTTTGCATCTGAAGGTACAAGGATGAGCTCAAGCTTTTATATGAACGTATAAACTCAGGGAGGAAGAAGAAACAAAAGAACAGCTCCAGCCAACCCGATGGTTCCCATCGTTCACATCGATGATCTTTTCTAAAGATTCCTACATTCATTCATGTTCCCTCCTTTTTAGGGATCTTAGTTCTTGAGGTTCATCTCCTCTCCTTCACTCTGTGGTTCTGTCCGTCACAAACCGTGAGTCTGCACTAATCCAGTCGGACCGAACCATTTTTAAACTAATATGGGGGGTGGAGTCCAGAAGACGTTCATGTTTCCAAAACCAAATAAAAGATATAAACATATTTATATATACATACCATGACATTCAAAATAAAAATATCTGTCACTATTTATTGGTTAATGATTTAGTGAAATTATTTATTTTTTTTGTTGGTTCACCACAGACGTCTTCAGTCTCTGATGAAGGTTCTGGTTGTTGGATCATCGTCTTGGTTCCATGTTTGTTGGTGGTTTCATCAGCAGAGATGCTGCAGGAATCCTCTCCATCTGCTGCTGCAGATCCAATCAGAACCATTTCAGATGAGGCGTCGCCCTCTGCTGGTGATGTGTGTTTGTCTCTTCCAGAGCATGAGTGACACATGCAGGACCAAACGCATGATACCAGGGGGCGTGGCCAGCCCACCGGCCTTCAGTCATGACAATCTATCAGAACGTGTTCAGATAAAAAGCAACTGATGACGTCACAGCTCAGATTTGTATTGAATGATTACAAATTACAGCACTTTAAAATGTAAGAACTCGACTCTAAAGTATTAGTCACAGTTATTCACTTTTTAAATACCATTGAAAACAAAAACAATAAGTTTGTTGTTTGTTTTTAAGGATGACAAAAGAAAAGATCCACAAATAACTAAGATATGAACAAATAAAATGTAAAAAATCTGTGAGTTCATTTAAATAGTAAAGAAATCAGGCTTTTTATTTACAAATTTACATTTGTGAAAATGAAATTTATTGATAAATAAAAACGGATTTATAAAAAAGACATTTTTAATGTTTTATAAGAAAAATACAGATTTTATCAACGCTTTATAACAGGGGTCTCAAACTCGCGGCCCGCGGGCCATTTGCGGCCC
>NW_023418438.1:5046-6369 GCF_002922805.2 Oryzias melastigma
CTTCTTCTGCCCCAGGTCGGCTCTCCTCCATTCTACCACGAGGACTGTGAGGTTCTGAGGAGCGTCACACGTCAGAGTGACGTTCTGTCCGGGTTCTGCTGTGAGGTTCTGCAAGCCTGAAGAAGAACAGACACGGATCAGAACAGACCGATCAGAACAGACCGATCAGAACCAACCGATCAGAACTAACCGATCAGAACCGACCGATCAGAACCGACCGATCAGAACAGACCGATCAGAACCGACCGATCAGAGTTTTACACTGAGGGGACTCCTGCTTGGGAGCCTGCTGGGTGGAGCTCAGCTGTGTGTCATCTACACCAAATATGTAGATATATATATGTAGATATATATATGTACAAATAAGGTAAAATGAAGAGATAAATGTAGAAATATATGGAAGGATAAATGTAAAGATTTATGTTAAAAGAAAAATGTAGAGATATATGTAGAGATAAATGTGGAGACAAATGTAGTGAAGATGTGGTCGTTTGTACGGTGGCCTGAAAGTCCAAAATAATAATACATTTACCTGAAACACTTTCACAAGTTTGACTGAAACTCTTTTAGAAATGTGTCCATAGACTGTATATCTGATGGACATATGAACCTCTCCGCTGACGTGTTCCGAGGAGAAGTTCCTCTTACACCGTCTATGAGTCCGACCACAGACATGACCCGGCCGTGGTTCTGCAGAGTTGAGTGAGGAGAAGTCCCGTCCCAAGGAAGGCTTTACTGTGACATGTTCAACCGCCGAATGCGCCGCAACGTTTGGATGTCACTGTTTCACGTCACATGGGTCGTGGCCGAATGGCTTCATCACTGTCCTGCACAGCGGGAACATTGAGTTCACCTCCAGCACCAGCATCACTGTTACTCTCCACTGTTACTCTTCACTGTTACTCTCTACTGTTACTCTTCACTGTTACTCTCCACTGTTACTCTCTACTGTTACTCTTCACTGTTACTCTCCACTGTTACTCTTCACTGTTACTCTCCACTGTTACTCTCTACTGTTACTCTTCACTGTTACTCTCCACTGTTACTCTCCACTGTTACTCTACACTGTTACTCTACACTGTTACTCTACACTGTTACTCTTCACTAGGGATGTCCCGATCCGATCACGTGATCGGAAATAGGGGCCGATCACGTGGTTTGGGACTCGATCGGAATCGGACTCCTTTGTCCGATCAGGATCGGATATTTCATTTATTCTCATTATGATCAGAGCTTTATATTTCATCTTATCCTTACGGATAAATACTCCACTCCAAGTCTGCATGTCATGAAAAGATCACAAAATGTCATCACCAGAAAACA
>NW_023418439.1:0-5896 GCF_002922805.2 Oryzias melastigma
TTCTGTCTGTTTGTGTTTCTTCGTTCCTCCTCCTCCAGGCTGATCAAGCTGACGACTGAACTCTGGAACACAAAACATGAATGAGCTGACGGTCTGCGCAGCCGGGACTCTCTAGATCTGCGCAGTCGGGACTCTGCAGATCTGCGCAGTCATGACTTTGCAGATCTGTGCAGCCGGGACTCTGCAGATCTGCGCAGCCGGGACTCTGCAGATCTGCGCAGCCGGGACTCTGCAGATCTGCGCAGCCGGGACTCTGCAGATCTGCGCAGTCGTGACTCTGCAGATCTACACAGTCGTGACTTTGCAGATCTGCGCAGCCGGGACTCTGCAGATCTGCACAGCCGAGACGCTGCAGATCTACCTGGAAGATGAGGCGTCCATGACTTTCAGATGTTCCCTCATGGATTTCTTTTTGGAAAAGCTGCAGCTGCAGCGAGCTGCTGGAGTTTTACCAACAGAATGATGACTCCCAATCCGAAGATAGTTCTGGTGACGTTCACGGCGTTCCGGATGAGGAATGACATTAACGTGTCAACCAGGACCTGGAGAAGCCTGCAGCCGAGGACGACCACGAGTGAATACTAGACGGTGGGCGGAACGACATCTGCCAGACACAAGACACAAGATGATGGAGCGGTGACAGCAGCAGGAGCTCGCCGTGACGCCACGCCGAACGCCGAGAAGTGAAAGTAGGACTCAGACAGTCGACTGAGCGTTTAAGGAAAAACAGACAAAACTCCAGTGGAGCTTTAATGTAGTTTCTATTTTCAAACCTTTTCAAAGGTTACTTTGGTTTCAACAGGAAAAGCTGATTTTAATGATAAAAGCAACAAGGCTTTGCTGTAAATTAACAGAAGACTTTGTTGCCATGGTAACAGGCATGTTACTCGTCATGTGAAGGGCAACTTTTTTTACGTGAGTTTTTAAGTGTTGTAACTAGAAACTGATAACTTAAAAAGTTAAAACGTTTATTCATGACTGCAAAGGTTTCCTTAAGATGTCGACCAAAGTCTTGTTGCCTCATTGCTTATTTGTTCTTGTTGAACTTAAAGATCTACTAATGAAAGAAATACAGTTTTGAATTTTTAACACCACATTTTTTCCGGCATATTTGTGTTTATTATTGTTTTTTTACTTTAAATCTGGCAGAAAAAATGTCACCTGCAAAAATACTCAGAAAAACTCAACTGTCAGAAATTCGACTGCAGAGGCGTTGAACTCCGCATGACCCGGACCAGAGCGATCCGGTTCCTCTTTCTGGGTTCAGGTAGGTGGAGCTTTGATGATGTTTGCTTCACATTTCAAATATTGTTGTTTGTTCTTTAGTGTTTACTTGTAAATAAATGGATTCTCTTTTTATTGGAGACATTCTTTTGGTGTTTTTGTTATTAAAGTTTAGACCAAATCCCTTTTATGTTATGCCTCTCGATCCCCTAGACCAAAACAGGGTCTAACATAAATTGGGGGCTCGTCCGGGATCTGTTGTCCATCTGGATCCGTTTCATTTGTTTTTTTGTTTTTTTTTAATTACTTGAAATTTGTAAAATTCTGTTAGTTCCTGCAGACAAAGTGTGGTTGTCAGTTTTTCTTTGTGGTTTGTTTGTGATGGAATTTGAGTTGATTGTCTTGTTAATGGAAATAAAGAGCATTTTGGAAATCAAACAGAATATAATATAAAAACATGTTATAATTGCTAAAAAAAAAAATTTTCATCAAAAGAAACAAAAAAACGAACATTCGAACATTCATTTAACACCCCTTGATAGAAATATAGTCCAATACTGTCATGGTGCCTCTGTCAGTCTCCTCCCCCTCTCCAATCTCCTCTCCACCTGGCTGCTGATCATCCCCAGCTGCAACCACTCAACTCTTCACCTCACCTGCCTACTTAAGGAGCTCCAGGACCTTCATTCCCCGCCAGTCCGTTGCCCCTGATGGTGCTTAGTTTGGTCACCTCGTTCATGCCACAGTCTTGCCACGTTTTTGTCAAGACTCTGACTAACGCCTTTCTCACTCACCCTCAGGAATCTCCTACCACGAGTGGTTGCGTGTTTTCGTCCTGCGTCCAGATCTTCAGTCGGGTCTTCTCTCCACGGTCACACCACGAGCCTCTGCCTCTGCTCCACGTTCCCGAATCCAAGACGGCCATCTCCCTCTCGGAGGACAAGATCGCCTGCTACACCTCCTACCTCTGCCTCCTGCCCGGAACCTGCTTCCTGTCCTGTTCAGGACCCCACCTCCTCGTCACACTATTAAACTCATTACCTACCAAGCTAATTCTCTGCTGTGTTTCTTCCGGGTTCCAGCGTCTGGGTCGCCACGTGTTCTGTAGCCATGACAAATATGAAGCAGCTAATCATGAAGGAAGTGTCGGTAGATCATAGACTATCAATAATGAATAGAAAAAATGTTAAATATATTTTCTTTAGCTGCTGGTCTCCATTTGGTCTCCTAAACGTTCCTCGATTGACCTGCAGAATCTTTGGTAAATATCCACTTGGACGTCTGGAGTTTTCTAGCTCCTCGTCTTCAGGAAGGTGTGAGCGTTCAGCGTCCATCCTGACCGTAGAAGGAGCTGTTAACGGATCTGATCTCTCCTCGACTGAGCCGAGGTCCAATCTCCAACAGAACTTATCAGTATCACCTCCAAACACTCAGACCAACAAGCCGCTGAAGGGAAAATGACAGAAGACTTTCTAGAAAAGTGGACGGCGTGGAGAGGCGACGCCATGCAGACGGCGTGAGACAGTAGCCATGGCGCCGTCCCGACTCGTTTCAGACGGTCTTACCCAGAAGTGCTAATCCCTGCAAAGAAGGACGGAGGAACTTCTCCTGACAACTTTCTGCAGCTTCCTGTGTGTGACAGCAGCTTCTCACTCAGGGCTTAAAAGGTTCAGAAAACTGCATTTATTGGGATAAAACCTCCATTTTCAGACCCGTCTGACAAAAACAGACTTTCTTTTATGAACTCTGTCGGGGACTTGAATACATTAGACACTCAGAGCGAATAGATGTTTCCCATCATTGGTTTTCAAGCGGCAGTTCCTGCGGCCGTCGTCTCTCTGATCCTACAAGGCCGCGGCTAACAAGCAGGACGAGTCGGCCATCCTTATTAGCCGCGGTCTGGACTGAGGGTGGACGGAGTCTGAGTCGATGTCAGACCTCAGAAATCTGCTCTCCATGAACAGACGCTCTCCTTCACACGTTAGCAAATTGGATTTTAACAGACGACGAATACACTCCTTTGTAGGAGAAAAAATCACCTCAACGAGTCACTGAGACTTCTGCTGATAAAAGGGTCTAAACTCTCAGGAAATCACTTCTCACCAGCTTGATTCTATTTTTCTTTCCATAATTGGGAGTTTAAATCAAAGACATAGCTAAAGGCTGTTCTCTCTGCACAGTCTGGTCTCCTGGACAGAACCAGATTACATTTTGTCCCCTAATTAGTCGGACAGGTTCTGATGTCATCTGGACGTTTCCAGGGAAAAACCAAATCCAAAAGTCGACCTCACATCTGTCTGGTGTTAAAGTATTTACCTGGACGTAAAGATGGATCCAGATCACCTGCTAATCCTGCAGAAGGATTCGTCGATGTTAGAAGCCGGGCAAACGCCGCGGCTCAGCGGATACCTGGGAGTCCGAACCCGGGAGCCGACAGCACGGATGTCAGGAGTCAGCAGCCACTGCCGGCTTACTTGACCTAAGCTCTAATCACAGCGGACCAATTATCAGCTACCTGAAAACATGCGAGGGCTTTCAAATCCTCTGAATGGGGCAGTTTTAATCCATTCGCTGCAAATCCAGCTCATGTTGTAAATTTGAAAACTCCGGAGAATGAAGTCAAGGTTGATTGCTCGACAATCTTCTTCACTTTTCATGCTTCCAGGTTTCACCTCACTTTAACAAATGGCTTCACATTTGTTGCTGCCATGAAGTTGTTTTCTTAAACACAGCAGCAGCAGAAGTTCATTAATCAAACGGGATTTCTATATAAAACCAACAGGAGCTGCCGTCAGGGTGTGAGCAGCAGGAGGTCATCTCCACAGGTAATTAAGAGAACACTTTCTCCTCTTTAAAAAAAGGTGAAATCTTTGGCCCACTTTCCTCTAATGAAAGACAAAAGATGCAAAGCTGAGCAAAAACTCTGCTCAGGTGGCAAAAGTCAAAGTGTTTGGAGCAGCTTCTGCTTCAGACGGAGGTTCTCCTCCTCGGGTTATGAGTCTGATCCTGCTGACTCGGCAAGGACTTCAGACGACGGCAGCGATGAGACTTCACCCACCGCTCAAATATTTGCTCTTCATTTTCAAAGTGGAGCATTTCTGCATAGATTACATTTTCTTTAGGGAAGAGCGTTCCTTCCATTATCTACGGCAGATTCAGTAGAAAGACGCCGAGCGTCGTCTTCAGGAGGTTATCCGGGGTGACCAGCTGAGAGACAGAATCCACACGTCTGTCGAGGATCCTGGACTCTTCTATCACTCAATTAGAGAGAAAAACAATCAAAAACATATTGAGGTCTTGAATCAAAGCCGTCTGATTGAATTTGTGGCTCCGCAGGTGAAATTTAGCTTTAAAATGCAGTTAAACGGACAAAAGTTTAGCTCAGAAAATAATCTGCTTTGTGACTCTTTTCAAACGCCATCTGTACACGGATGTCATGTTTGAAACTCATTCTGGACCAGGAGATTCAGTGATACTTCTATCAAATATATTGTCTTTTTACTCCAGTAGGAGTTTGATTTGAAATGGGATCAAAGCGTTTCTTGTGGGTGAATTTTTTAATCATAATTTTAGTTTTTTAACGTGCAAAAGAGCCAATAAACACATTTTTATTACAGCTCATAAAAAGTACAAACTGCTTTAGTTCTGCAGGAAAAGTCATGAACTCCTGATTCCATCCTGTTATCAGGGTCTTTACATAATCCTATCTCACAGTTTTGACCAATCATATCGTTCTGATGTGACAGTCTCTCTCTCTATGAGAGCCTGGATGTCAGCCAGCATCCAAACGTCATCAGCGGTCTGACGAGACGGCGACGAGACGGCGACGAGACGGCGACGAGACGGCGACGAGACGCGACGAGACGGCGACGAGACGGCGACGAGACGGCGATGAGACGGCTGCTGCTTCTCTGCCAGCACTTTGTCATCCTCTAACCAAACAGATGGAGTCTTCACGTTTTAATTCTGCCCAATGCATTTGGCGTTAAAGGAGACGCCAGGACGCTGAGGACGTGAGGGTTGGAGGGTTTTCTTTGTTACAAAACAAACGTGAACTGAAAGAATGAATTCCACAGAAAGATCAGAGGAAGAACGACCAGGTCTCAGATGTAATCATCTCTAATCATTCTTTTCACACTCAAACAGGGCTCCATTTGTATCACAGCAGTTTATGTTGATATCTGCTGTTCATTCCAGAAGGTGAGGATCCTCCTCTGTGAAACTCTCTGGTCACCGTGACCAAACTGCTGTTCCCTGTCATCCAAAAATGATTATGATTCTTTTAGAAAGAGACTAAAAATGTTATTTTTCTCCATGAAAGATTTCCAAAAAGTTTTTGTGAAATGCAGAATTGTGTTGTGAAGTATTGGTGAGGATCATGGAAGTCACAGTGATGTCATTCGGCGTCCGTACGCCACACAACCGTCATAACTTCCTGCGACTGAGAGCTCAGAAATGCTGCACACAGGATACGTAAGTGCCTGCAGGACGTCCCACAAACTACACCCTGATTGCCTCATTTCTAACAGTCAGGCTGCAGTCAGGAGCGTGCACGTATCACGTGAACAGCACTAATGGGGGCGGAGTTAATAAAGAAAAAATCTGTACAACGCCCCTGCGTCTCACCTATACTGTTGTAGAAGTGTTCCCTGTAACCCGTCGCCCGCAGCAC
>NW_023418440.1:0-1150 GCF_002922805.2 Oryzias melastigma
CTGATCTCTCAGTGATCACACTCCCTTTTCCCTAGAACAGAAGTCTTTAAAGGGGGAGGGACGCACAGTAATCGAAACAGAAAACAACAAAAAAAAAAAATCTTGGAAACTAGTTCTAACTTCAAGGTTGTTTTTTTTTTTACTTTCATTTCAGCAAAACTAAAACTATTAAATGAGAAATCAAATCAAATCTCTCTCTCTCTCTGTCTCTCTCTCTCTCTCTCTCTCTCTCTCTCTCTATATATATATATACTACACAGAAAGGAAAAATATATTAAAACCAATGGAAGTGCGGTTTTGATTTGGTGCTTTTAATTTTGAAAAAACTACATTTCAAAGCCGTCGATTTTTATTAAAAAAAAACATTTTTTTAATTTAGTTTTTAAACAGTAAAATGAGCGTTTTTCCCCTCCTAATGAAACAGAGACTTCATGCGACGTTACTGCACGTTTTTGAATGGAGGTCACGTGACTCCTGTGGAAACTTAAGCGGAATCGAAAGTCGTGTTGTATTCGTGTTGCAGCGTCTCTCTCGTCTCCACGGGACAGATCAGGACTTAGGAAGATGAGCTCCATGGAGAAAAGCTACAGCCTCCACGACCAGACGCTCAGATTCGTGGACAGAGAGGATGAGATGGATTGTAAGTAGACTCGCATTCCAGTTTCCGGCTGGTCGCAGTGAAATCGCATTTTGTGACTGCATGCTGTTTTTCATAGTTCTTTATGAGGAATTCGCGTCTCCCAGAGCAGAGATGTCCTGCGGTCACGCCGTCACTCCTATGTCTCTCACTAACTGGTGCCGCAGATTGTTGGAAGATGTACGTTCGATTCATTCACCATCACTAAAACCTTTCACAAGTGCAACTTAAAACCCGATCAGCTGCAGATCCTTTCCTGATCATAATCACAACACAGAACTTACTGAAAGTTTGCAACTATTTGTGGCTCTAATGTTTCCTCTGACTTTAAAATGATAGACAGAAAATGAGATGTTGTTATCTGCAACTAATGATGGAACAGATCACTCAGCTTAGCTCAAAACAAATGACTCATCATGGGAAAGAACCGGGAATCTCTACTTTCTGGAGAGCTTGAAGAACATGTGCGTGTCAGAACAGAAAAAAAGGCTTTTAACTTCTAATAAAATAAGA
>NW_023418440.1:5665-6361 GCF_002922805.2 Oryzias melastigma
TGGAAGCTGAAAACGTTCATCTTCATGTTGAAGTTGCTGACCTGAAGAAGCAGCTTTCAAATTTGAACGATGCTGAGGACAGAGTTACTAAGGCAAAGGAGAAAAATTTGAAGGCAAAGAAAGACCACGACCTTCTCCAGAACCAGATCCAGGACCTACAGGTTCAGATCCAGGTTCCACGACAAGCAATTGTTGTTTTAGAGAAGGAACTCCAAGATCTTCAGAAGAAAAATAAGGATCTAAATGAGGCTAAAGCTAAATATAGCAGAATCTCAGAAGAAAGGTCCCAACTTGAAGATAAGAAGGAGAAGCTTCTGGAAAAGGTTTCACATCTGAAACAGCAGCAAGATGAACTAGTTGAACTGGCTGCACAATGCAACACTGTGGTGGAGAAAGTGAGGGACCTTCAAAAGGAAACAAAGAACCTCGAGGAGGATAAAAATGAGCTGGTTGAACTTCTGCAACAACGTCAACTATTGGAGACTGAACGTAATGGTTTATTAGCTGAAGCTGACAAGGCGGAAGCTGCAAACGTTCATCTTCGTGATGAAGTTGCTGACCTGAAGAAGCAGCTTTCAAATTCCAGCGATGATGTCTACTTCTAAAGAAGTAGATCAAATATAGTAGGACATATTCTTTAGGATTACTATTAGCTGAAATTACCCCCTAGGAGCAAAAAACTTTAAAATTAAGTAG
>NW_023418441.1:0-4995 GCF_002922805.2 Oryzias melastigma
AAGAGGTAGGATAACATACTCTGATTGCTTTCAGCAATCAGACAAAAACAATTTCAGCTGGAAATGCTCCTACAATCGGAGGAAAAATGGAAGAATCTGGAAACATTTACATCTGGTTCACTCCTGGGCTTTTGTGTTTAAGTTTTAGTAGCAAAAAGGTTTAGAAACACCAATATTTTTAAATGTATAATTTACGTATATGGTGTGCATTGTTCACATTTTTAGGTTTTTATTTGGTTTAATTTTCTGTTTCCAAAAGATGAGATCTAAATTTTTTTTTTTGCATCTGTACTCGTATAAAAAATATGTACAATTCATGTAATGCATGTTTCTTTAATGAATATGCAATAAGTATGTTTATTCAACAGAATTGAATATAAAGTAGTGGATGACAGAAGATTAACTTATGCACTGTAATACATCGGTATATCTCCGGATGTAGCGGAGGAAGATGGCATGGCATCTGGATGCTTATTTGTTCATATATTTTGCACATCTGGAGAGGAGGTCCAAACTGGAACTTAACGTACAAACAGGTTCATGTTTCAAGGAGGACACATTCATTCAACACAATGTGACAAAAAGGCTGCATCATTTTTGCTCATTTAGGGGTTTAGTAAACAACCATGTGCATCTTACACTAAACTTTTATTAAACGTTGCAGTAAAAGGTCTAATTTTCTATCAATTAAGAAAAAAAAACGCCTATTCTCATTCACTGCTTTGAGTGTTTCCCCTACTTATTGCTGCTGTTTCTTCATCTTTTCCCTCTTTTTCCTTATTTATTTATACCAGCAAAGTGGAAGGATTACTTAAAGTTGATGGGAATTTATAATGCAGATCTCGAATAAGATGTGCAGTTCTTGAACAAGTAGCATTTTTATTCATACATCATCAAATGCCAGAGAAGATTGAGAGACATCACATTCAGACACATCCCACCCACTGGTTGGAGGTGGGAATCTTGGAACTTTCAGGTGAGTTAAAAGTGAAATTTTGACCTTAGATTGTCATTTTGTGTCTTCTTCCCCCCTTTTTAATGCATGCAAGCTAAGTTATCAAAAATAATAAAAAATATTTTCTGAGATCTTGATTTTTTATTTATTCTCTTTTATTTGACTATAAAAACATAATTAAATAAATATTAGCTTGAAGCCTTTTGTGTGTCATTTGATGATGTGTTTAGAAGAGACGTTTTTAAAAAACGTAGGATAGAAACAGTGTTTTTTTTTTAAATATGTATTATGTGTCATTTGAAGTTTTGCTTCCATTTGTGTTTTTGTACTTTATTTTTTTATGCATCTCAAACTTTAAAATAAGGATTTGTTTTTTCTGTATTAGCATAAAACCAATCCAGCAATAGATATTTGTGGTT
This sequence comes from Oryzias melastigma, assembly GCF_002922805.2. NCBI lineage: Eukaryota > Metazoa > Chordata > Actinopteri > Beloniformes > Adrianichthyidae > Oryzias > Oryzias melastigma. The sequence goes on from NW_023418441.1 coordinate 1,375, forward strand.
GGAAACCAATTAATAAAAGAAAAATTAAAGTAACCGTTTAAACAGGTCAATAACGGTTTACCTTTCTCCTCATCATTTCTTTTAAACAAGTGGACACAGTGACCTGATGGTCAATGCTGTGACCCCCACCGTTCCCGTGGTTTTATTAGATGGGCACTAACTGCCAGTCCAGCCATTCACCATAAGAATATATGGAATCCATTACTTAGTTTCCCATGTAGGGTCAAAGGTTAAACTGGAACAATGATAAAATTGCACATTTGTTGACTTTGCTGCAAAAATGGGGGGGGGGTAGGAAAGACGTCATGCTAACGTTAGCAGCTGGCTTTTCTCACCTATATCATGCGGACAGTTTAATAGCAGTGAGCTGAAAGAGGTGCATCACGGGGTGATGGAGGACATTAATGCTCATCCTGGGTCGCAATATCTAACCCAGGTTCACAATCTTTGAGTAAACATTTGGGTGGATCCATATGTTTGACCGCATTCATCAGCGTGAGACTTCCCAGCTGTTGTCGTGTAACCTGAAGGCAGCGTGTGGTCAGCGCATTGGTGGTCTTTCTAAAGAATTGTCTTATGGCAGATGGTCCTTGTTTATTGTTTTAGAAATCACACATTTATCCATCACACTACGTACGTTTGTGTCATACATAAATCAAATTATATTTACTAATATAATAACTTATGTAAGTGTTTTTGACATGCAGCTGCTTAGCCTAATAATGAGTTGAAATGATAGACTTAATCTCCATGTAAAACCTGATTAAAAATACAATTTTTGTCCATTTTTTTTCAGACAGCTGGTTAACAAGGGAAGAGCTGCGCATTAATGATGATAGATCCTACACCTAAGGCCTTTCGAGAACAATCACTCCCAAAATGCCAAGCTAGAGGGTGACCTCCTGACCTGTGTCAGGCCACACAGAAAAAGGAAATCTATAAGCAGATTTAGAGGCAGGAGTGACCAGTGTCTAAAATGAGTGGGCAGTGAGCGTAAGAGCCTGTTTGCTGGACAAACATGCTCAGCCTCACTGCTCAAAAGCTGAAGAATAATCCCCCTGGAGCTCTGCTAGATATACAGACCATGTAAATTAGAGAAGCCGTGGGATATGCAAATCTTTTTAAAAAGCTAATGGTGCGCAATCTTATTTCACAACAACTGAATTTAGTTGAAAATGGGCAGAAAGAGACAAGTTGTATTGAGTCTCTTTTAGTATCTCTGTGGGAAACTTGTCATCTTTGAACTCTGATGGGTTCCATCCCTTCTCCTCAGCAACCACCAACATGCAAGAGTACTGAGACTCGTGCCCTCATCCCGTCAGTACATCGCATCCATATTTCCGGTTACTTGATCAGAGTTTCAATTTTTAAATTGCTTGGAATTTACAAGGTTTCAGACTTTATTTTTATTTAGTGGCTCTTTCTTGTCAGCATTCTTGGACTGATGTTGCCATATTTTTTGGCAAAAAAAAAAAATACTCTAGATAGACTTTTTGAATATATATTTAGCTTTATTGCAACTTTGATTGCCTGAAAAAAAAAAAATCAATCTCCAAGTATTTGATGCAGATTAAAAAAGGTACAATTTACAAATCTTAACACTTGGACATTGTGTAAGAAATCTGGGTGTTTTTATTGCAAACTTAGTTGCATTTTCCACAAGAATATATGATAAAAAAAAACAAACAAAGATTGATTAAAGATTTATTTTATACAGATACAAAAAAAAAATATTTGTTTAATTAAAAAAAGTATATATACACCAAATAAAGATATGCAGACATTAAATTCAAAACATAATTTTTGTTACAATCATACTGCATGACAAAAATGAGTGTCAACATGATAGAAAGTAAACTCAGACTTTCCTTTTGGATAAATAACTTTGTGTCTCAGCTTGAAAGGGGGTGGGCTTAAAGGTGTTTGGTTAAAACCTGATATGTACAGTGGATGTATCAACAACATGCTGGAAATGGGTGATTGGGCAGGTCATTGTAAAGTGGAAGTACAGTTAAATACTCTATCAGTGGATATACCTGGATATTTAAAATAAACCAGTGAACCAAACTGTATACATTTATGCATTTTGGTGTAAGGTTAGATTTTGGTTGGACTTTTAAAATATGGGAGTTAATGGGAGACGCTGCCTTCAATGCTATGTACACATAGGGCATTTGATGCACGTTCAAAAATGCATGATTTTAGCATATGGTGCTCACACTGTTGCTACCTGATACTAGTGCATGTATTCACTGTTGAAGGAGGCTTAGTGCACCATGTTGAAGTGATGTAAATCTCTCAAATTTAGGCTTTTTCTTTCACTCCTCTGATCCGATATATGAAAGATATTTGGTGTCATAGAATTCCGGCAATTATTCATTTCTCCTCCATGATTCATTTTCAAAATGTTGACATTTCCGTAAATTAAAACGGCTTCTACCCAAAGGTCACTACCAAATCCGAGTCTTTGGTTGGTGGAAGTTCAACTGGTTTTACTTTAAATGTGTGTCCAAGGGCCAAAATTTTGTCCTTGGGGCCTGAAACCTGAAACGTCGTGAATCTGAGAGTTTTTAACGCGGAGGTTTCATAAGCCAACCTCTCTCTCTCTCTATTTTAAATTGCAAAATTTAGTCATTGTGAACTGAAGGTTACGAGTTATGTTGATGAACTTGTATTTAAAAGACCTATAGCTACCTGTCCTGTGAGATGAACTTGAATATCCTGTATGTATTCTGAATCTAAAATAATTTTCAACCAATGCTAAAGCTGAGTTGACATTAAGGTTATGCTAAAAAAAAAAAAGTTTCAATTCGTTGAAAGAAATCTCTAACAACCTAAAGTCTTTTATTGAAATCCTGGGATGTTCACATATGTAAAACGTATCCAGATGTTCAGTTATAAAGTGTATTTACATAATCCTAGTATTTAGTTCCATCTAACATATTACAGAGATCCAACAATATACCTTGTAATTTGGCCCTTTTTAATTCTTTGACCACTTCAGCTTCATATTATGCTGAGTTAGTGGTTCCTGAAATGAAATAACTGTACAACCTTGCAAATCTTCCTGGTCTGGAAAGAATATTACCAAAGAAATGTGAATATGATTCTGTGAGGGTTTTATGCTCCGACACTTTATCCCTGCAGAGTTTTCCACAAATTCTTAGAATACAGAATTAAAATGTTTTACAGAACAATTATTCATCAAGTACTTTAAGCTCAAACTGTCCATACATTGGACAATTCTTATAGTATAATGTGAAGGTGGTACATTTCGCAACAAATATCTGGACATTTCAAAATAAAAGACTTTTGGAAAAAAAAGAAAAAGAAAAAAAAATAAAAAATTGGTATGGTAAGAAAAAAAAAAAGTAAACAACATCTAATAAACAAACTCCCCCTTACTGTAATCACTGATTAAAATACCACAATGGCTTTCTGCTACACAGTGGACCTACAGATACAGTTAAGCTTGACAGACCATCGTTTTTCCCGCCTGCCTTGACTTAATCATCAACTGCAGCGGCGGTCACCTTTTACAGTTCTCTCAAACAGGTCCACTCGCTTTACAAGCAGAGTGATAATCCCAACAGTTTATTGCTGACTACTACCTGTGGCTCT
>NW_023418442.1:0-674 GCF_002922805.2 Oryzias melastigma
CCAGCTGGATGGTGTTTATGAAACAGAGTGGAGCGTATTCTACATGTGGCCGGGATTGAAAATATGAATTTAATTTTTTTAGTTCAAACAAAATATGTCAGCTTTGACATCAGTCACTATTATTTTTTAGAAATATTTATTATACATTTTATTTACATGGTCCAGGTACATCATAAAAAAACATGGTATTTCTACACATTTTAAATAATATAAACAAATGTAACAACATTTATTAAATTTGGGATCTTTGAGTGTGTTTTTGAAGAACATCAGTATTATATTTTTTCCTAAAAAATACATTTCTAAATGCATGTATTCATTGAATTAGCCCTACAACTTTCAGATTATAAATGTTTTGACATACATGTTTTGACATCATAATACGTAGATTAAGTGAGGTAAACTACTTTAAATCAAAAAGTGCTTCAACATTAGGAAATGCCAGGAATTGCTGCTAATTTTTTATCATTCAAACAAATAAAAAAGCTTTGCTTATTTTGGGTTACATTTGTAAAGATTTGATCTGAATGGAGTTTACCCGTTGTGTATTATTCCAACACAAACAAAGGTAGCTAGCTCAGTATTTTTCAGAAAACAAACATTATCTGGCTGCGCTCTTCTCAGATCTCGGAGCTCTTTCTCACGGTCTCTTTTTAAGTATATTTCTGGAATAC
>NW_023418442.1:4924-6353 GCF_002922805.2 Oryzias melastigma
CATTTTTGAAACAAAACTTTTTGAACAAACGATCGGCGGTCAGCTGCACAGAGAATCAGAAATGTCTGCTAACCTTTTCTAGAGAAAATTGTACAATATAATAGTTCTCAAATCAAGAGAGAAAAAAGCCTTCAATTTGATATTACATTGGTCTGTTATTGTAACAGGATAAGACTTGCTTTTAGCCGTAAATACACAAAAAGTCTAATAAAAACTTAATTGTGCCCTACATGTTTTTTACCTCAGCCCCTCATACTTATTATTTTTTAGGACTTCTCCTTCTTTATATTAGCATCCATTTTCCCTCCATAGTTTTTATTCCCATACTATGTGAAAGAAGGTTCATGCAATATAAACTGTAGTTATTTTATTCAAATTCTCAGTTAATATTAACATTCTGGTCCACATACTGACAGCTTAAAATAAACCTTTGACCACAGTGTATATTTTGGCAAAAGTAAAGCTCATCTAAAGCCCAAAAAATGATCAGGTTTGTGGTTTTTGGTCATTCGTCCCAAGACATTCACAATAAATAGAGAGGATCCCCAAGGGGGTTTTGCAAGCCCCCGTTTGGTTTAAGTCTTTATGCACCCAAGTCTGGAACTGCAAAGTTTTGTTTTTTCTGCCTCGTGTTGGAAAAAAAAAGTATTTATAGAAGTTGTTGTTTCTAATGATGCCACAATTACTTTAGGGTTGTTTGACAATCTTTATGATACATTTGTGACAAAAGTGATCTATTCTCAAAGCATTCCCGGTGATGGTTTAGTCATGATTATGTTGTTTTTAGCCAAAATGTAAAAATCTGTTTGATTTTAGAACATAGTTTCTGCAGAGTGGCAGGAGTTCATCACAAATTTGAGTCTGAGTTGTGGGTGGGACCCTCACAATGCACCTCAACAGTGCAAAAAAAAAAAAGAAATGGCGAGCAAGATTGGAGCTACCCAGCAGCACAGCTTTAGGCCAGATTTCAGCTCAGATAAGGAAAACAAAGACGTACATGGAGCTATTTGTATACAAGAATGTAGTGAAGCAGAGAGTTTGTCGGCCGAAAAGCTAGGTACCTGCTACAGGCTTTTTTTTTTATCCCCTCCTGATTCAGAATCAGTAATGCAGTTTTAATCTTAAGTGTATTTGTGAGAAAAATTCTACAAGAACATGTTTCTTCATTTTGTTTAGCAACCATTGCAGATTTGAAACAGCTACCTAATTACTCCTCATTTATATCATATGGGCTAAAGAAGGATTTTCTAATGGAGTTTAGCAACACACGCTTTTGATTATTAATACTTGATTCACATTAATGAGTTTACAATTGAAAATACTTTGATGAATATACTATACTGATTTATTTTAATGTTTTTTTTCTATTTAAAAAAAGCAATAAAAAGGAAAAAATAATCAGTATACATTCCTATGATACTTGCTTTAC
>NW_023418443.1:0-3418 GCF_002922805.2 Oryzias melastigma
GTGAATGGTTCAGAATAAATAATGTCTTGGACGGCCCCTCATATGGAATGACTTTTTCTCACCATGATCTTCTTCTTCTACGTCTTCTTTAGCCTCATCATCTTCATCTTCTTCAGATGTTTCCTCCCTCCGTTCATTCTCTGTCCTGCTTTTAGCTAAAATACCAAAATAATCAAAGAATATTCTGCATCTGCAGCACTAATTTCTTCTTCTTACCCTCTAATTTAGCATCTGAATTTAAATCATCATCTCCTGTTTCTTCATCTTCTGCAAAAAGAAAAGAAAAAAGCATAAATATGAGGAAAAACTCACAGTTTAGCAAAAAATAACAGCTTTGAAAATGTAAAAAAATCACATGATTGAGTTAAAATGTTAGTGCAGCTTTCAACATCAATAAAACTAGTATATACATTGAAAAATATTAATTACGCCTCATTTAAATCACTAAATTCCATTTTTTATTTTTTCAAAATAAAATATTAAAGACATAATTAGTTCTGGGAGAGATCCACATCTAATATTCCTAAAATAATTGCTCTGCACCAATCAGTATTTTCCTATAAATCAATTAAATTAAAATTATGCAAAAACTTTTAAAAATTGGCACATACAGTACGTTTTCTTTGTTAAATACCGTATGTTTTAAAAGTTTTTACTGCTTTTTTCTCAGTCTTTCTTGTTTTCTATTTAAAATAATCGTAACTTTTATGTAATTACATTGTATTTTTTGTGATAATTGTTGCATTTCTATGTCTTGGTTACTGCAGATGGAAAGGATCTTTTCTTTATTCTCCTGTACGTCGTTCCTTTCAAATAAACTAAATAAAGAAATATAATTAAAGTGTAAACTTCCTCATACCCGTTGGATCACACGGTGAACCGGTCACGCTTGTCCTCGCAGGATCCATCAAACCTTCAGGAGGAGATCTTCTATCCAAGGCGTCCATTTCCTCAAAACTCTCGTCCACAAGCGACCTGGAATCAGAAACAATAAAACGGAGAGCTTGAGATGATTTGGTCTCTAGAAGAAAAATGAACTGCCAGGATCCACATCACGGTTCCTAAACAGATAAATGACACCCCCTGCTGAAAATATGCAGCTCGTTTTGCTGGAAAGATAAAAAATCTGCCTGCAGGCATCGATTTTACACGCTTGAGCACAGAGGCAGGTTTCAGGGTGTGGATCTTCCTCATTCACTCCTTTCTTTGTTGGAGGTTTGCATGGCTGACTTAGCAAACACAGATGGGTGGAGACAAAAATGTGATAGTTTTATAGGAACCTGGAATGTAACTTTATTCTGAAAATCTCACTGGATTAAATGGAGTTCATCTTAACTGACCCCAAAAAGAGGTAGAAATTACTCGAGACGGAAAGAAAAGTGATAATATCTGCTTAAAAGGGCTTTGCACGTTCAGCTCCGACTATCTCCACTATTTGTTTAGTTCACTTCAAACCCTAAAAACAAACAAACAAAATAAAAGTCACCACTTGTGCAGTTTAAAATGGTTTAACAGACTCTGACGTCAAACCACAAATGTTTTAACTTCATCAGGATGTTATTCTTAACTCCTCCACTGACTCCTCGAAAGTGTGAATTTTTTAATAAAGCGCTTTAGAGCACGTCTTGGTACGTAAGGGCTTTATATCAAGATGAGAGAAGTTCAACATTGATCAAAACAAGGGTAAAAATTTAAAGTAACTGCATGAAGGCAGTAAAATATGTAAAAAAAATGAATAAATGAGATGTAAAGACATTTTAAAAAGATAAAGTTCCAACCATGAATTTTTAATTATTATTTTTTGCCAAAATAAAAAAATATATATTTAAATATATATATATTTTAGGATCATATCGTGAGACGTGTGTTTCAATATATGTCGTATCACCAGACTCTTGCCAATACTCTTGCTAGGTAGAGTTTTTTTCTAAGTCCTTCTCTCCCAAAAAAAAATTCTGGTACAGTCTTTAGATATATCGCGATACATATCATATGAGCCATGTATCGTGATATATATTTTATCACTAGCCTCTTTTTCAATAAACACCTCTAGGCTACAAGGTTGCCAGAGCCTATTCCCCCTCGTAAGGTGGGGCACACTTTCCACAAGTTATCAGTCTGTAGCAGGTAGGAATGTAGGGAAAAATCAATTTGGCGATATATGGTGATATTTTCATTTGGCGATACTTGTGTCAATCGAAAAGACGATGTTTAATTATTTTATTATCAGAAAACAAAGTTCAGCATCTTACTTTTCTTTCCACTTGATCATTAAATAAATTGAATATCACTGTTTTATTACCATGAAAGGTTTATTAATATTCAGGTAGTTTTTTTAAAGTCATACTCTTTAAAAAAAAAAAGGGGGAATAATTTTTACAGTCTTGAAATATATCGTGATATGTATCGTGAGACGTGTATTGTGATACATATTGTATTGCCAGACTCTTGCCAATACAAACTCTGAGTCGCAGGGCTCAAATCAAAACAATACTTCCTTTTAATACCAATTAAGTCAAAAATATTTGTACTTATTATTAACATTATTAACAAAAATAGAAAAATTTAAAGACATTTTTCTGTTTTTCTAGTTTAAACATCCTGAAAGCTTAGAAAAATAAAACAAACTTATACCTGAATGTTTTCTCCTCTTGTTCTGCTTCAATGGACTCCATGTTGTTCTTGCTGAAACAAGAAGGCCGAACAACATAAACATTTAATGAACAATCTAAAACAAAATTTTTCAACTTTAAAACTGAAACTTTTTAACATAATTATGAACTAGATATATAGCAATACCTGCGATAATGCTAGTGTGAATGTTGTAAGATTTTGGCCGTTGAAGATGCTAATGCTGATAGCTGGAAACACTGAAGTTGATGATAGCAACTAGGTTAGCCAAAACAGCTAGCATGTAGCTGATAAATAGCTAAACTTCAAAATGGCATAAAAAAGCCTTAATTAGCTCAAACAGCAGCGTGTATATAGTAGACTAACTTCAAAACAGTCTAAAAAACTTTTTTTAAAAGCCTAAATTAGCAAAACAGCTAGCATGTAGCTGAAATATTAGCTAAACTCCAAAAAAAATCTTAGTAAATGCCTAAATAGTCCCAAAAGTCTGCAGAATGCAATTTTTTAAAACTTTGAAACTATAACGTTTTTAACATAATTATGAATAATGAATATATTATTCCTTAATAAATCAAACTAAACCTTAAATAACCATATTTTACTCTCCATAAAAATATATTTTGTCAAAATTATACAAGATAATAGTATAATAGTATTATACCAGATAATAGTAATGTGAGATATTAATGTACATGTTTGCTTTTATTTACTTTCATAGCAGCTTTTCCTGATTCTGTTTCACTTGTTTTGCAAACAAGGTAACGAGAAAAATCGGAGTTTGTTCATT
>NW_023418443.1:3574-5123 GCF_002922805.2 Oryzias melastigma
GAACGAGAACAATCGGAGTTTGTTCATTTTTCAGTTCAGAAAACTTGACAAAACGCTCAGATTGATAATTACTCAAGATACCATTCAAAAAAGACATGAATCATTTTCCATCACAGATAGACGTAGATTTTAGATGATCGCAATCTCGAAATATGTGTAAAACTCACACAAAATGTTGTCTCAAAATCACAGAAAGGCGTTTTCCTGATTCCTTTCCTGATTCTGTGGAGCCACAGTTCAACTATTGTTGCTTAACCGTGTTGTCAGCACACATGTTGCTGCACGAATGCTCTTTATTTCAAGGTGTTCCTGCTTAATGATGCTGTTCAGGTGCAAAATCATTGACTGTACTTCCCTCATAATGACACAGATCTTGAAGAACTAGATGAGCAACACAGTTAATGATTAATTATTCGTTTTTAAAATATATTTTCAATAAGAATTTACAAATCAGACAACAACAAGAATATCAAAGACAGATCAGGAAATTTTTTTTTTAATTTGATTGCAAACGGAATAAAAAATAGCATCATTTCTATTTAACGTTTGACAGTTTTTCTGAACAGAAAATGACCTAAAGCTGTTGATACAGTGCAGGGCAAAGTCAAATATTGTATCGAAGGTTTGGAAACCACTCTCTCAGCTCAATCTTTATTAGTACAGCTCTGATTTGACAAAACGGAGAAGAAAAACCAAGCAGTAAGAGAGGAAAACAGACTTACAGCAGCTCTGCTCGCTCGGCCCGTCGACTGTCAGGTGAGGACAGACAGGTGAGGTGGGTCAGATTGTTTTTAGCTCAAACACCACAGAAGAACCTGCTGCAATCTTGATGACTCAGCTGTTGGACTCATCTTTTTTTTTATGGGTTTATGAGCGGACTCTGGTGCGCACGCTCCCTTACACCACCTGTCTCGCTGCTCCTCGTCTCTCGCTCTTCCCCACTGTACCTTTAACCACCGGGACAAGAGGTGTGGCGCGTTGCAGCAACAGGGCCCCACCTGGTTGCCATGACAACTGTGCAGGCAGGTGTGCCAAGGCTGGAAGGCTGGAACACATGTTGCTGCCTGCTGAGTGTGTCTCCACACAGGAAATCAATTGAATTTAATGGATGAGAGGTGTTTGCAGGAACACCCATAGTTGTTTTAATCTTTTTTTTTATATCTTACCTATATTAAAACATTGAATAACTACCTCATTGGTCCACCAGTAGACAGAATTAATTTCAAGCATACAAATGTTTGATAAGCATTTAGAAACTGAAATCACTTCACAACTGCCATTCCTCATTTTGAGGATAAAAATGAAATGATTGGGATTAAATGCATAATTTGTATTTATGGAACAGGTTAGTGGACACACATTTAGTAATTAATGGGGTTATACATCTTATGATGGCCGGTGAGGCACTGCACAACCTGACCGCACAACTTTGGTTGAAACATATTTTAATAAAGCTGCAGAACTGATCCAAAATCCAAATAAAAACTCTTCAGTTGGGCAGAAAACTGCCTAATCTGGAAACTTGGTTTTGACTGGAATATTCCGTTGC
>NW_023418443.1:5182-6349 GCF_002922805.2 Oryzias melastigma
TTCAATAATAATGGCCATTAAGTTTATTTTAGACGCTTCTATTGTGTGTACAAGTTGGGGCCCCAGGATTGGATTGTTTTAATGTTTTTGTTTTTGTAAGGTGACTTTGAGTGCATAGAAAATTACCTAAATAAGTTATTTTTGTTGTTATTAAGTATACGTTTGTATTATATTGACTGTATTGCTTTATTGAAATGTTTGAAACTAATTTAATAAAAAAAAATGTTGCTATAGAAATAGTTGTATGCCTGAAAATGTTATAATTTTGAAATAAAATCGAAAAATCTAATTTTAAATTAGAAAAAAATTGCGGCATATAAGAGAAATAGTAAATATATTAAATAAAAAGAACGGTTCGGTTTGTTTTGTGGAGTCTTAAAATCCTCCGGCCAGTAGGTGGCAGTAGTGTTCCCTTCAATGTCAAGCACTTTCCAACGAAACAAAACCCTGACGTCATTTCCTGTAGAGTCAACATGGAGTCTTACGGTTTGAAGATGAATTTCTGGGAAAACGGACCAAAACCGGGACAGTTTTACTCTTTTCCGGGCAGTAGCAGCACCGGACCGGACACATCATGCGGGCCGGTCAGACACACGCTGTGAGTGCGCCGTTATGACCGCCAGAACACCCGCAGATCCTTAAATACGAACACTTCTTCCCGGTTTCGATTTGAGCTTCGGTGCTGTATCATCATCATGGCTGCTAAATGTTGCTAAGCTAACTATCTGTGTAAATCGAATTCAGCTTTATTGTATGGAGGACAACGATACAGCGTGTTGTCAAAAATCCATTTAAATTCAGTTTATTCTCTAATAGTTTGTAAATGTAATTTTAACTGAGGAATTTGGCTATCTGTTAGCCGTCGCAGTTGCTAACTTTTTGTTTACGGACCTCAAAACGCATCGAAAATTTAATCCATCATCATATTCACCGGTTCACATAATAGTATTCTGTAATTATTTACCATAGAAATACTGACAATTGGTTATTCTATACAGTGACAGGAAATTTTAAGCTTTTTATCCATGAACAAATGGTTATTACAATTAACACGTATATATATGTGATTGTAAAAAATGCATTTACACTAAATTTGAATGCAGTCTGCTTTTTAAAGATTTTGAATTGCTGGTATATTAAAATTTATTGTGTTTAGAAACAAGAAGC
>NW_023418444.1:0-4194 GCF_002922805.2 Oryzias melastigma
AGCCAGCAATGCTTTCCTACTAAACGAATTAAGAAAAGAAAAAACATTTACATCGAATCACCAGAAACAGCTGAACAGGAAAAATGCAAAATAGCAAACAAGTGGAGAAGATTCAGACCCAGTGGGAAAACAAGTATCTCTTTAAAGAACCCAACGGAAAGTGTGTCTGTTGGATTTGCAAGAAAACTTTCAGTAATGAAAGAGTTTAGCGTATTTTGGAATTATGGGACCAAACATGAGAGCTACACATCGCACACCGGTGCTGAACAATTAAAATGTTCATTCTTCAATGGACACCTTTGTTACAAGACCAACAACGTGCACACCTCAGCAGCCAAATGTACTGACTGAACCCATACTTAAAATGCTGGTGAGGGACATGAAACTCCTCTCCATGGTGGATGATGAAGGGTTTAAACAAATGATCTAACAGTTCAACTCAGACTATCACGACAACTACCAACCTGGCAGATCTCATTTCACCACATTGATGGAGAAGAAATATAATGCTGCGTTGGAGAAGGTCAGTCTATCCTTTTCTCAATTTCTTAGCATGTATGTAATAAAACATGTCTAAAGCAACAATAACACGTTAAATAAATCAAGACAAGAGTGAATAGATCATAGGTCTCAAACACACATATACACCAACAATTAGGATTTTTACAAATCTCTCAATGAAATAATAGTAAGAGTTGGTTGAGCAATGGGGCAATTATTTAATCTTTGCTAAGACATTAGTTATTTTAACATATATTTAATGTTTATTATTAAACATTTTTTAACTGTATTTAATCACTGAATTATTGAATTGATAAGCTCAAAGCTTGATCCATAAACTGATACATTTTGTTAATTAAAAAAACAGTGTATAACCTTCTTCATAATGCTCACTACTCTTCTAAAGCATTTTATGTCTTTAAGGTAAAGGAGACCTTCAAGGACGTCAAAGGTTTCCTCAGTCTGACTGCTGATGTGCGGACCAGTCGTGCAACAGAAGCTTATCTTGCCATTTCATGAGTGAAGACTGGAAGATGGAGAGTTTCAACCTTTCCACTGTGCCTCTTGTGGAGAGACATACTGGTGCAGATATAATGATATGGATGGAAGAAATTTGAGCAAAATTTGACATCTTGCCAACCAAGATAAAGGCTGTAGTTCACGACAGTGGTTCCAGTATGGAGCACTTTAAGAGAAGCGAGGTGGCCAGCACAAAACTAAAGATGACACAGGAGCAAATGAATGTGAAGAAAAATGTACTGATCCAGGATGTTGGTACAAGATGATAGAGTGACTCCTCAAACAGCGCTGGCCTGTCACTGCCACTCTCAGATCCCATGGTAATGGGAGAAACACTACTTTGACTTGAAGCCAGTGGCAGCTGCTTGAAGAACTGAAGCAAGAGTTGGCACCTTTTGAGACTGCTACTGTTTATCTTAGTGGACAGCAGTACACGACCATTTCAGGTCTTCCACAAGTGGTCAAGAAATCAACCCCCTTCTTAGTGTATGCAGAAGAATTGAAAGGGTCTGCAGTTAGAAGTTATTGAAATGATGATTCTGTGAAGAGTCAATATCGGCTTCTCTCCCTCCCTGACTTCTATCGGAGTTTGGATAAGAATTTCCTCTAAAACAATGATAAGACTTTTGGTTGAGAACCATACATACATTTGATTGAGAACCACAAGGACCTAGACATCTCTGTGAAGTTGTTTGTGTCTCGACCACCAAACTGTCTCTTGTCATCCCTCCGCCATGCATGTATCATTTGTGCACGGTCAGTATGGGGATTAGTACTTCTACCTTCCTAATGGCTAGAAAGCAGAGAAAGGGCAATGTATGACAGCATCACCTGTGACTCACAAAGTGTACAACTAACATATAGTAGATTGGTGTTAGAATTAGTGTGAAAGCAATTTATATGTTACCATCTGAACTTGGGCATAATCAAAGAACATATAATCTCGAGTGTTACTTTCATAGTGAGAAAAAATACAAAACTAGATTTCTTTGCTTCACTATTTCACTTACAGGTGTTGATATTTTGAAATGTAGCTTATCAAGTAGAAAAAAATTGATGACATTTTTATGCCAGCATTCTACTTTTTGCCCCTTTGCAAAAAATCCAAGAATTTTAAACTGTTATTAAGATAATTTTGTATCCATTTATCAATCGATATTTTAACCCCACATTCTTTGGTTGGTGCCATTGTTTGACAGTGGAGCCGCCATCATTGAGGTGAATTGGTCTGTGACTACAAAGTGCTTTGGGTTTTCTAAGACAGTAACAAAGTGCTGTATAAGTATACCCCAGTTACCATCTATCCCTCAATTAATTCAGTGCAGGGTTATGCAGACTCGACTACCACAGACACCAAAGCCACACACTCACACCTAAAATGTAATTTAAGTTAAGTGATGTGTTTTAGGACTGTAGGAGGAACCTTCTGAGATAAGAACCAGGATCTTCCTGCAGTTAGTTAAGGGTGCTAATTCTAACCCAAGCTTATCAGATGTCTTTAAAAATCAATGCATTTTTCAGGATTCCTTTTTTTTTTACATTGTTTCTGTCACAATTAAAGGGTAGTAATGATGAACAATAGAGGCTTCTTCTTTTTAAAAGGAACAACTATACCTACCAAATAATTTTTTGACCCACTGTATTCATTTTTCACGTCATGATTCTGTGCTTAAGTTTTGACATGTTCTGTTTTCCCCGTCAGTCTCACCATATTCAGGTTAAACCATCCACAGCTGTCTTCATTTAGTTAATCTACCTCAGTGGATTCACGTGTCTGGTTTTAGTTCCTCAGTGTCAGGTAATCTGCTCTGTTCTGTCACCATTTTTGTTTCTCCATGGGGTTTTTTTGTCATGTCTTTGATACTTTATTAAATGTCTTAAGTTCCTGTCACCAAGCCTCATTTGGGTCTTCCACCATCATTTCCTGACAGCACAATTGATATTGAAACAATGCAATGTTGTAATCCATGTACTAAGTGCGAAAACTTTACTCATCTAAGAGGCCTCTATAAATAGGTAGATTTGGGGACGTCTGGAACAAGTTCTAACTGTAAGTTTCTTAAAGAAAAAAGAATCATGACAAAATAATGCCCTCAAACCATTTAGCCTTTTTTGCCCTACTCATGTTGCTCCTTGGCAGAAGCCCTCCCAACCTCTTCGGCATGGATAATTACTCTATTCAACTGTCCTCCGGCATGTTAAGGATCTCCACATCTTATTGAGTCAAGAGCGCTTTCTCTGCTGGCTTACAAGTCGTTTTCTTCCACTTTGTGTACCCTTCTTTGGAGCTGCTCTTTTTTTAGTTGTTGGAGGCCAATTCACATGACACCGCCATGAGCTGATTTCCTTCCATTAGTCACCCTCCATTGGATTTTTGAACTGTTCTTAATAAATCTTAGTTGAACTCTATTAGTCAATTTGGAAAGTAGCATTACCTGCAATAACGCTAGTGTGAATGTTATTTGTTAAAAGCATTTGCTGTAGATCCTGAAGCTTTTTGCTAAAAATGGTGATGCAATTTACTTCTCTTTCTGAAGGAATTTGCTGAAAACACAAAAACTATTTGCAAAAAGTTAAATTTGCAAAAAGACTTGAAATTTCTTTGAAGAACTATGAAAAAGTGCTGAACTTGACCTAAATTTCTGAAAAATGTGTATTAAAATTGCTTTAAAAATCCCTAATAAATGAAAATCTAACACAAATATTTAGTGTGTTGCTTAAACATGAGCTAAACTCAAAACTAGCCCAAAACACCTTAGTAGGTGCCAAATTAGGCAAAAAGAAAATCCTGCACATTGATTAAATGCTAGCTAAACTCTAAAATAACCCAAAGTTCCTAAGTAAACTAAATTGGTCAACAGTTTTAGCCTGTTGCTAAAAAAGAAGCTAAACTCTAAACTAGCTTAAAAAAAAAACCTCAGTAGATAACAAATTGGCCCAAAATCTTAGCAAGTCACTAAAATATTAGCTAAACTCCAAATTAGCATAAAAATCTCAGGAGATACCAAATTGCCAAAAAAGCTAGCTCGTTGCCTAAATACTAGCTAAACTCCAAAATAGCCTAAAATTCTTCAGTTAACGAAGATAGTCAAAAAAGTTACCGTGTTGCTAAAATAGAAGATAAACTCCTAATTAGCATAAAAACAGTGGTAGATTCCAAATCAGCCAAAAAAA
>NW_023418444.1:4222-6349 GCF_002922805.2 Oryzias melastigma
CTAGTGCATTGCTTAAATAGTAGCTTAACTCCGAAATAGTCTAAGATTTTTCAGTAAACTTTGTCAAAAACTTTAGCCTGTTGCTAAAATAGAAGTAAAACTCTAAATTATGCTAAAAAAACAATACATGACATATTAGCAAAAACATATATAGCCCATGAATATATGTAAAGTCTTGTTGCTAATCAACTTAAAATTTTGAAATATAAAGACAATCTCATTCATTTCCTATGGGGCATATTTTGCTCAATATTTCAAAAACTATAAAGTTTATGAGTACCAGAAATACAAGCAGTAATGTCCTGAACTAGCTGAGTGTTTTGATACCAAAATTGCTGAAATCCCTTAAAGTCTGAGTTTTTACAAGCTGAAAAACATACAGAAAGGAGCGGAGAATTTGTATAATGTGAATGTTTACGAAGCATTCACACAAGACACATTTTTTCTTAAGAGGATTGCAGGTTACAGTTAATTGATTTCATCATTGTCATGTCTTTATTAGTTTTTATTGAAGATCAAAGAAGCTTTGCTGCCGTTACTAAACCAAGCTTAAAAAAAATAAAAAATAGAAATAAAAAAAAGAGCTACTAATCAACCAAATACTCTTGGGCTGAAAAGTGGCTCCAGTCCAGATGTGACCCTGAATGAGTGTTTGACATTAATGTCATGCTGCACACTTGATTTATGAGCAGCTCCTCTTAATGAAAAGTTTGAGGGATAAGAGTTGAGATATTCAATTACGATATAATTTTGAAAAAGGTGGAAGAGTTTAGCTAAAACCTTTATTACAGTCAAAAATTAATCCTCCTGGTTTTTAATAATCAAGATGTCAATTAAATTGTACTTGTTTCTGACAGAGGAGTCCTGCTCTGTTACAGGATTGAGAAATTGGTGTTAAAAAAAAAGAAAAAAGCTTAATATGGATTAATTTGCTTTTTCCTGCTCAGAGTCATTTCGTGGCTACATTAATACACCGCTGAAAGACATCTGTTCCACCAGCTGGGTGACACTGAACCTCGCTCTAATGTATGTTGAATTTTCAAAGAGAAAAATATTGCATTTAGAGACTTTCCCTCAGCAGGAAATTATATGTTTCATTTTTGTTGTTATTTATTTTTGCCTGTGCTGTCAGATTGCATTTATGAACAATGATGCAAAAACATTTATTGTCTGTAAGAAACATTTGCAAATCCACCCAATTTGTAGAATGGAATCAGTGTTTTTGCAGGCCAGTGCAAATAGGGTTTTTTTTTTCTAAACTGTTTGTTACGATGCCCATTGAATTCCAACAAAGGCTTTTTACACAGCTGCACAGGGTTAAAGTGGGACACATGCAAATGCTTTGAAAGTACAGAAAAGGATTTTTAAAAAATCATGTAACTAAGACAAAGCCTGTTATGAACTAGTCTTGTCAGCCCAGAGCTTTGGGGCAAGTCATAGAAAACGTACAACATACGGTGTTTAAACCTAGGAAAAATATTTAAGTTTTGAGAAGAGGTTACAAACTGAGTGTCAGGAGGTTTGCCTCATAAGACCTTAGTCTAAAGTACTGGTACAGGTGGTTGACGCAGACAAATCTTTCAGTTCTTTGATGCTCATGTGGTCAACTTAATGTCTTAGTCCAGGGGCCTGCAACCTGCAGCTCCACTTGTGGCTCTTTTACCTCTCCATAGTGTCTCTCTGGCTAAAGGAAAATAAATAATAGTATTCTTTTTATTTTATTGCCCTGCGACAGACTGGCGGCCTGTCCGGGGTGTACCCCGCCTTCGCCCTTCAGTAGCCGGGATAGGCTCCGGCACCCCCGCGACCCCGAAAGGGACAAAGCGGTCAAGAAGATGGATGGATGGATGGATTCTTTTTATTTAGATTAGTCAATTTTATAACTGAATGACAGAGGTGCACCTCAAAGATAAACTATGTAAAGGTTTATACAACCCTGCTGACTTGAAGAGGTCTTGTTTGCCCTTTGCTTCCTCCAGAATAAACTAATTTCAAATACTAAGCAAAAACTTGGTAAAAAGTCTGATCCTTTATTAGTTAAAAGCATATATTATCTTATGTTGTCCAGAGCTGCACTGGGAGGATCCAGTTTGGTAGAAGGCGTTTTTTATTTTGAAAGGAAATCTT
>NW_023418444.1:20148-21188 GCF_002922805.2 Oryzias melastigma
AGTGGGGTTTTCCCCATCTGAAGTCCTCTGTGAGGGTCATGAGTGCGGTGGTAGCTGTTGTGGACAGATCCCCAAAATATGAATACCACATTTCAGCATCAAACTAGATTTCTAGGAATATTTCTCTTCTCATTAAAACTGTAGGTCATTTGATGCTTCAGTGTGTCGGGTTGAAGTGTGAGATTTTTTTTTTTTCAGATTTTTGTTATGTTTTATGTGAAGGTCTTTCTTTTTTCTTTTTTCAATTTTTTATTTAAAATATGTTCTTTTTTTTAAATTCAGTAATAACTTTGTGTGAAGTATAACATATGCTTTATAAATAAAATTGGGTGTAGAGTGTAATTAGACCCATTCAACAGTGCATATGAAGGGTAAAGAAAAATAAATCAAAAATAACAAAAAATTATCTTGATGGATTTTCCTTTAAACAGATGCATCTAGGATGTATATTTCACTTTTAGTTAACTTTTGTTAGATTTCATAATGTTAATTCATCAAAAAATACATAATGAACCAGTAACGAACAAATCTTAAATTGGAGCATGAAAATATAAAACAAGGAGGTCAATAACAATAGCTTGAATTTGTTTCAATTCTGTAACGCACAGTTTACACATCTTGGAGAAAAAAGTGTAACCATGCAGGCAAACATCTGGTAATTCGACTAAAGAATAATGCATCGGAAATTGTAAATTAAGAACAGAAATTTTGGACGAGTTACTTTCAAAAAGTTGCACATTTTTAGTTTGCAGCGTACATTTGGTTATTAGTGGTGTTTTCTCTGCAACTTGACCTTTTTGACTTTATACTAGTTCCTCCACCAATAACTCGATACCAACAGAACTCCTTTTAACATCTTCATTGAGGTTTCAATACACATGATTAGCTTTTCAAAATGTAGGATATATTTATTTATTTTCACAGCTCAGTAAAGTTCACCTAGCAGGTGTCTTATTTTTTCTTGGATGCTTATCATTCAATTAATTCAGTTTAGGACCAAATGAAAAGAGGCCAGGTAAAAGTTAGTAAACTTGCACTGC
>NW_023418445.1:0-2841 GCF_002922805.2 Oryzias melastigma
GATTATTGTTACACTACATTTGATAACATTAATTATAGTTTTTTTAATATTAAGAAAAATTTGCACCATATGTGACAACTAAAGCTATAATTTCCCCAATGTTTATACCATCTATGAACAAAAAGATGTGTAATAAACTTATTTCTTAACTTTGCCAAATCTCAGTCTGTTTTTATATGCCATCCATCCATCTATCTTCTTCCACTTCATCCGGGACCGGGTCGCGGAAGCAGCAGTCTAAGCAAAGATGCTCAGACTTCCCTCTCCCCGGCCACTTCCTCCAGCTCCTCTGGGGGGACCCCGAGGCGTTCCCAGGCCAGCCGAGAAACATAGTCTCTCCAGCGTGTCCTGGGTCTTCCCCGGGGCCTCCGCCCAGTGGGACATGCCCGGAACACCTCACCAGGGAGGCGTCCAGGAGGCATCCGGATCAGATGCCCGAGCCACCTCAACTGGCTCATCTCGATGTGGAGGTTTAAGCGGCTCTACTCCGAGCTCTCTCCGGGTGACTGACCTCCTCACCCTGTCGATCTCACGTTCTGATCTTCCATCACTCGTGAACAAGACCCCGAGATATTAAAACTCCTCCACTTGAGGCAGGAGCACTCCACCCACCGAGAGAGGGCAAACTACCTTTCTCTGGTCGAGAACCATGGCCTCAGACTTAGCGGTGCTGACCCTCATCCTAGCCGCTTCAGCTGTAAACCGCTCCAATAAATAAATATATTTCTCCTTGTTTTTGGTTTGTCACATTTATGTTTTATCTTCTATGTCATTTCCATAAATTTTAAGTTCATTTTCTTGGAGGTTTTTGTTTTAACAACAAATTTCTTCTCTGGAATTTGCATTTTTAATGGTATTCAATCACAAAAAATCAAACTACGTTCCTACTGAAAAGTAATATAAACATTTACAAAACATTTTATTTAATAGTTAAAATTCATCAGAACAGCTATATTTAAATATTGCATGAAACTTAGACAAAAGTTGGTTAGTGACAAACGTCTCCTATGCAGGAAAATTAACATCAGTGTTAGAGCGCCTCCTCTGGTGGATTCATGCTACAAATTTTCAGGCTCTGAGGGTTTTTGTTCAGGTCTGCTGATGGTTTGTATCACTGTGAATCTCTGGCACAGAAATACACAGCAGTGTCTTCAGGCTGCATGTTCTGTCCATTTAGAGTCACTCTCTTGTTGGAAGAGTCCAAAGTCATACTGAACTTGTTCTTCAGTGAATCTTTAAAGTATTTGTTGCTCCCAACACGTTCAGTCCCAATCCACTCCAGTCCTTTCCCTGCAGGCTGTCTGATCCAAGCTGTGTAGAAGCTGCTCACAGAATAAGAGACCTGACAGGTGATGGTCAGTCTCTGACCTGGCTGCAGACTCACAGAGTCTGGCTGTGTCAGCTGTTCACACTTCACACCTGAAGAGGACAAACAGTTTAATGATGTAACAACAGTGAACAGAGTTTTTGCCTCAGTCAAACTTACAGGATCCAGCAGCAGAACTACAGAGAACATGATGATGATGATGATGATTGGAGATTCTACTTTGCTGACAAACATGACATCAAGACCTTTTAAGATGAAGGGTGATGTAAGAGCCTAATTTGTATATAAGGGTCTGTCAAAAAATGATAGTTTAGGGAAATTGCAGATCAGACAACATTTACATGTGGAGAAGAAAACAAACAAATGAATTTTGGTAAATACATTTTCCCCGGTTCGACTCCCAGCTGGGGGATTTGGGACCTTTCTGTGTGGAGTTTGCATGTTCTCCCCGTGCATGCGTGGGTTTTCACCGGGGACTCCGGCTTCCTCCCACCGTCCAAAAACATGCTTCATAGGTTAATTGGTGACTCTAAATTGCCCCTAGGTGTGAATGTGAGAGTGGATGTGTGTGTGATTGAGGCCCTGAGAAAGGCTGGCGACCTGTCCAGGGTGAACCCCGCCTTTGCCCTTCAGTAGCCGGGATAGGCTCCGGCAACCCCGCGACCCCGAAAGGGAAGAAGCGGATAAGAAGATGAATGAACATTTTTTTATCTTCAGATCTCTGTTCTCTCATAATTTTTCAGCTNATTGGGCTATATAAATAAAATTGAAATTGAAATTGAAATTGAAATTAAAATGTAGTTCTGATCCCAAAAGGTTTTGGCAGGTCAAGTTGAAAACCATGGACAACAAAACTGCTATTTACCATTTACCAAATGCCATAAAAGCTGTTTCAAATGAAACTGCAACCAAATCCTGTTTTTTAAATTAAACTGTCATAGCAGATAACATAATAGATCCATGTGAATCAAACTTGTTTATACAGTTTTAAGCTGTTTCAGTTCAGAGATCCAAACTTCAGTGTCAAAATTTTGAATTATTTAGAGTAAATATGATCATACAGATAAAACTTCATATAAAATATTTTTTGATAAAAGGTGTAAAGTTACATAAAGCTTCTCTACTGTGATTTAAGGTCCAAAGTGCTTTGAAGCTTTTTTTCAGTGAAAAACTCTCTTCTATTCTTAAGAATGACTTGATGTTTCTGCTGGTTCTTCTCTACAGCTGCTGTTCTCCTGAAGTTTTCTGTTCATTCCAGAGACTCCTCACATCCTCAGAGAGGAAGAGACAAACATTGATCTCTATGATTCTCATTAACTTTATTGCTTCTTACTAATGAGTCTTTCTAATTGATACATCAAATTTCTTATGAAAGTTGTTCATCTTAACTCTATCATATAAAACTTAACTATCTCTACACCAACAACATCACTGAGCTTCATAAAGAAACATTTTCTAAATGTTCTAGAGTCTCTGTCCTGATCTTTTAGTAACTGATCCTTCCAGAATGTGAA
>NW_023418445.1:4990-6344 GCF_002922805.2 Oryzias melastigma
TGGATCTCTGGCACAGAAATACACAGCAGTGTCTTCAGGCTGCACGTTCTGTCCATTTAGAGTCACTCTCTTGTTGGAAGAGTCCAAATCAATGCTGAACTTGTTCTTCAGTGAATCTTTGTAGCGAGAGTCTCCAGTGTATTTTGACCCAATCCACTCCAGTCCTTTCCCTGCAGGCTGTCTGATCCAAGCTGTCCAGTAGCTGCCCATAGAGTAAGAGACCTGACAGGTGATGGTCAGTCTCTGACCTGGCTGCAGACTCTCAGAGTCTGGCTGTGTCAGCTGTTCACACTTCACACCTGAAGAGGACAAACAGTTTTATGATGTAACAGCAGTGAACAGAGTTTTTGTCTCAATCAAACTTGCAGGATCCATTAGCCAGAAGCAGCAGAACTACAGAGAACATGATGATGATGATGAAGATGACTGATTGGGGCTTCTACTTGTCTGACAAACATGACATCAAGAGGTTTTAAGATGAAGGGTGATGTAAGAGCCTAATTTGTATATAAGGGTATGTCAAAAAAATTGTAGTTTAAGGAAATTGCAGATCAGACAACATTTACATGTTGAGAAGAAAACAAACAAATGGATTTTAGTAAATAAATTTTTTATCTTCAGATCTCTGTTCTCTCATACTTTTTTTTAGCTTTAAATATATATAATTAATTTACTAGGACACAAAAAAGAAGCTTCATTGGCAAATATGTGTGTTTTTAAATCCTACATCACCTTTACATTTACTTTTGCAATGTTTATAATTTACATTAAACACACACTTGTTAGCATTTGACAAAATAAAAACAATTTATTAAGTAAAGTTTAACAAAGAGTTTTCATCAAACAAATCACTCACATATTTGTCGTAATATGACATTATGTGAAGGATTACTGTTACAAAAAAAAATATGTTGGTCTTTGTCATCTCTGAAAATACGAGAAATTGTTGTTATTTAGTGTAAACCTTAACTGGTAGTTTAATGGAGTTTATAGACCAAATTGATTGGATTATTTTTTTTATATTACATGTGATAAAAAGTATTAAAGTTATTTTTTATTATTATTATCAGCGAAAATGTGCACAATATATGGCAACTCAAGCTATAATTTCTCCAATTTTTATACCATAATGAACAAAAAGATGAGTAAGAACTTTAAGAATATATTAACTTTGCCTAATCTCAGTCTGGTGTTCTTAACTGTTCTCAGTCAAAAACAAAGATAGAATTATTTTTTTAATCACAAAGAAAAAACAGAATTGTTTGAAATAATCTGCATCTGTTTGACTTTCGTGAGATAATTTTAAACAGACAAAAAGAGGAAGTACTTTTTGTACGACCGTCCTCATAATGTC
>NW_023418446.1:0-543 GCF_002922805.2 Oryzias melastigma
TTTGAAATAAATTATGACGCGATTTAATCAAGGAGATTTTTAATTGACCTTGAGTGACCAAACTAATTGACAACAAATCCACATCCCTGATCTAATGCTTCCATTGTTGAGTTTTCTTAACATTTTCAACATTTCACTATTGGGATTTTGGTTAGAAATGCACATGGCAGTAAACCAGAAACAAAATACTAAAACTATTCTAAATAATTCAAGTACAAATTTTAATAAATGCTTCCTTTTGGTCTAATTGTCAGACAGAAAGTGCTAAACATGCAGCTTTTCAGTGATCACTGAGTTAGTTTTAATCTTTCGCCTTTAAAAAGTGAAGGAAGCCGTAAAAATGAAATTAACAAATGTGACTAATTCTGTTTGTAAAATATGAAACAAAACACATTTGTTTGAACTCTGCCCAAAATAGAGTTAATATTGTGTCTCATTGAACTCAGAGATAGTAGATGATCAATAATGGGTTAAAAAAGACAAAAACATTTAGCATCTTTTATTTTAAATTAGGAGTCAGACTTCCATACACTAAAACCATGA
>NW_023418446.1:4391-6341 GCF_002922805.2 Oryzias melastigma
GTCAGACTTCTCTTCCTGGCAACCTTTCTCAGCTCCACAGAGAGGATACTAAGGTGTCCCAAGGCCATCCGAGCAATCCAATCTTTAGAGTATTCTGGTTCTCCTGAAGGGCTTTCTGTCTGTCAACATAACACTTCACTAAGAAGACATTATTTTCAGATGTCCAAACCATCTTAACTGGCTCCTCAACATGGACGAGATCTGGTTCTACACCTGATCGCCAAAGGAAACCTATTTTTGTATGTCTATGAACTTAATTTTAACCCACGCACCATAGGTGAGGCTGGGAATGTCAATGGACTGGTAAATTGAGAGCTAAAACAGTCTCTTCATGACTACAGACTGGTAAAAACTAAGTTCTTATTAGATTATGCTCCAATTGGTCCAAGAGGACCTGGTGGCAGGCAAGATGGTGGCTAAAAATCATTAGCCAGAAACGGAAATTTCACAAGATTTCAGAGTTGTTTGCTTTTATAGAAACCGTTTTTATTGTCCAAGATGAGCTTAAAATGCGTCGAAACAGGTTAAACAATTTATTAAAGGATATTAACAAAAGTTTAGATTTGTAAAACTGTTAAGACTTTTACATTGGAGCTTTCGCTTCAACTCTTTAGGTGGAAAACAGGAATCAGCTTTTTCAGTCGCACAGCTAACCAGCTAACAAGTAGCCTGCCAGTTACTAGAGCTCTGTCTTGGCCTTCTTGTTCTTCTGTTTTGTTTTTTTTTAAGCATCAACTTTTTACACCAAATAAGTGTAGTGACATGCCTGCTACTCTTTATTGGACCATTTTCCACCACTTTTGGCCTGAAATGGTCTCTGAGTGCATTGTTAACACACATATTACTGCTGATCTTATTTTACATACATTTTTACTGCTATCTATTCTCAGCTGCTTTTTAATTAGAAATGGTAACCGATTAATATGCTTTTTGTTAGATCAGTTAAGTTTTATTATTTTATTAATTTAAAACATATTTTCTAAAGGAAAATTGAAGACTCAATAGAACGGTCAGAAACAATCATCAACTGTAAATTGTCCGTTCACTTATAAGTACAACTGTAGAAACAATATTCTCATTTTTGGTCAATTGTAAAATATGCTGTAATATTTTTTTCAGTAACATAATTGTAGGTTCAAGGTTCTAAAAGTGGATTTTTATTACAAAATACCTTATTTTATATATTACTGTATTACTTTGTGAGCCAGAAGTTAAATTAGATTTCATTTTATTATTAAACCTCTTTACACGGTTAATCTGTTCAGCAACTAAAATCACGTTTTTAAAGGCAGCCTACTTGATTCTTGGTGATACCAGGCCACAAAGGGATAACAGTATCTGACACGGTAAAGGTTCATTTTACTTACTTAGTTGCTAGTTATGACTCAGGATATTAAACTTTGGAAGTTGCTTTAATTTATACCTCCTAAAAAAATGTAAAAAAGGGTTAAAAATGCACAGAATTCTGTTTACAAGACATTACTATATTTGAAGAAAAAAGTCTGAAATAAGATTTAATCTAATCTAATCAGGGTGTTTCTTTTCAAACTATAGGTGTGATGTCCAAGTGGAACACACCATCATTGGCCCATACCTCAAGTCAGGTGGAAGGTGACTGTGAGCCAGGTAAAAAAAAGCTGGCTTTATTTTTCCTGCCCTGCCCCTGGCTTCTTTTTGCATTGCTCGTCACCTCTGCTTCCCGCGGCGGTGATGTAAGCGGATCACATGGGGCAATCAGCCAGTCACGGCCCTCAATGTTTTACGTTGTAGCATCATAGGACACAAACAGCGAATTGTGTGCACCTATAGGGTGCTGGGCTATAGTAATGTAGGAAGCGGTGGGGAAGCCAGAGAGAAGGCGAAGCACAGGAACCGCTTATGTGGTCCAGCAGCAAAGCGTGTTTATTGATGGGGGTTTTGGTGGAACTAGGAGAGGTTCAAGGTGGTGAG
>NW_023418447.1:0-6339 GCF_002922805.2 Oryzias melastigma
TGTCATGTTAAGTGACACAAAGCATCATTTCAAAAGTAAAGTTCACTTCTTATTGTAGGTTTTTGACCAGATGATGAAGGAACGGTTTCCCAAGTTTCTAGATCACTTTGATTGTGAGAAATATCCCCCATTAACTCTAGTCTGATCATGATATGTGTTTTAACAAACAACTTCTTTTATTAATGAATAAATACAATTTTTTATCAACATGTATTCACTCTGTATCAAGCAATAAGATAAGTATGAAAACAAAGAAAGACAACAAACCATATAAAATTAAGACAACATTGCCGCTGATAGAAATACTTGATCGAGATACTGGCATGTCCGTCATAGAGACATTTGAAGGTCAACCATATTTTCTACTGTCTTGCTGTTCTGATTAACTTTGAAATAACGCATGTCCATCTCTCTTCCAAGCTTCTGCTGTTCCGATTACCAACTGGTGTTTAGGTCAGCAAAATAATATTGACCTTTCTGGTTATGTTATTGCAACTATTTTTTTTTAATGGTAACCCTGCAGCAAATCAGATGTGTCCATGTTATAATCTGTTACTTGTGTCCCAACAGTCGGGAATTTGTTTGACTATTTCTGAAAGCAAAAAGTAAAAAAATAAAACTGGTAATCGTTGCGTCCTGCAGCTCCGGGTTTCATGCTGGGATTTTGTCTGATTTCTCCGCATCTGCAGCAAACGGGGGTTCAGTAGCAAAAAAGACTCAATGTCTACACGTTTGTACGACATTCCAGTGTTCACATGTCTAATATAAGTGAAACACCAGTTGTTCTCACTTTGTTTAGGGAAAAACATCCAAACATGAAGCATCTCTCAAGCTGTGGTGGTGTGTGTGTGTAAACAACACAGCATGAACACTTGTATGGAAGTGAATCTCATTTTAAGCCATGGCATAAATGGCTGATAAATCATAGAAAAACTAAACATTCTAACAAGCAAGATGTGAAAACCCCCTCTGCTTCCTGCTGGTTTTTCTGACAGAACAGTTAGTTGGCTCTGAAAACACATCAGGAACTAAAGCTAGCATTGTTAAAGCATCTGTGAGCTGAAAGCAGAGACTGTGGACTACATCCAAAAAATGCAGCAAATAAAAATAGAAATTGAGCAAATGTTTCTCATCTATCCTGTTATTCTACCCCGTGGCATCTGGGGATATCATAATTTCCTGTTTTTTTAAAAATCTCATCATGATCTCTAACTGGTCAGAATGGATAGACATCGTGTAAATGTATGCGCCTCTGTCCAGATGGCCTCGATGTAACAAATTGACACTCAAAGTGTTGCAGTCTGTAATGAATGTCTTTATCAAAAGAGAGTTTCATTTTGTTCTTCCATCTTTTGACAAGAATTATTTGTTCACCTCGTGCACATCTTCATTTGAAGGTTTGTTCATAAGGTCTTGATGTTCACGAGCAGTTTGTTTGGTTTTGTATTACAAAAAGTCTTATCTGATATCTGTCTAATAAATTAGTCTGGAAAACCGTCATCAGTATCAATGAATGGGGTGGATTGCCCTTTATTGTTGGGATGATATTCTTGTAAATATCCACACCAGTGGCTGCATTCTGATTCATGCTCGCTGTGAACAATCATGCCCCTCATTATGCTCCACCAACTACTTGAATCATCAAAGAAAGCACACATTTATGGTTTGTAAAACTGCTGTTTTGATTTATGACCAGCGGCTAGGGTAGATGGTGTCACAGTTAAACATAAATACAACATTTTTTCAAACTGTTTCTGCTGCTGCTGCTGCTGGTAAAATTTCTGCCTTTTTACAAGAAAAAAGTTCTTTATTCAGTAATAAAATTGAACTTTATCAATTTATTTTTCATGAGTGACTATTTTTTTATGGAACTCCATGTTATGGTAACACCACCAAAATGAATTAAAAACAAACAGTTAATCTAATGCCTGCTACACTAAATTAAAAAACATTTATATTTTGGTTGAGATATTCTAAGAGATGCACTTCCTGGAGAATGCTCTGCAGATTTGTGCTCAGGACTTTTCCCTTACTAGAGGACCTCGGTTTAAATTCTGGTGGAGTCTTTTCTGCAGGAACTCTGGTACTCTTAAATAAAAGACTTGTAAAGAAGCTTTAAATTGCCTTTCTGGAGTGAATGTGAGTAAAGCGTGGTCATTTGTATAAGATGTACCTCGCTATTATTGCAACAACAACATCCCTCGTTAGCCAGAACAGGTGTAGAAAATGGATGGCACACAGTGTGCAGAGAAAAAGTCTGTTTGTGCATATTTTTAATTTAAATAATTAAGGTAATATACAAAGTTTCATGTTACACAATATATTCTAATTACATTGCAGTTTTTAAATGATGATTTGACGTAAGAGAGTAAAAGGCTGTCTAAATATACCTTGCTCTGTGTGACATAGGCCATGTGCTGGGATGACTGGCAAAGAACAAGAACAGTTTTTACTCTACTTAGGAGAATTCTTCATATATTCAGTCACACAAGGGTTTGTCACTATAAATGGAACATTCAATTTGCTGAGAAAAAATCTTAGGCCCAATCCGAATTCTTCCCTTCTCCATTCCTCTTCATTTGGCCCTCCAAATGTAGAGTTACGAAAATAGTGTCTCATATTTCCGACGTCGCTTTTGTTTGATGACGTCACCAATAATTGCTGGTCTGCTAGCATTAGCGCGGAGCTTTCAACGCTTGAATATACATAAAAACATCGGTTTATAACTTTAAAAAGTCAACAAATAAGTCATTACTTAAAGGGTTTCTCATCGCGCCACAGTTTAGCCTTGGGACGGAGGACTTGTATCCCTCTGTTTGGAGGGTGAAATTAAAAAACTAAACTTCCTGGACATGACTTGCATTTAAACTTCCCCTCCAAATGGGGGGGAGAAGGGATAAGGGAAGAATTTGGATTGGGCCTTACGCCTGGTTCACACTGGACGCGGAAGGACCACAAACCGGTGCAGAACAGAGACTGTTTCCATTTGGCACCCTTTTTAACTTGTGGTGTGGGTTACACCAGACAAGGAGCGCCGCAGTCCTCTGTGGAAGGCTCGCGCCGTGTAGCAGGTCATTTTGGCTATTTTGTGTGCTAGCAATCCGCATCAATTCTGGCAGAAGGTTAGATCAAGATACATGAGAAAATCTGGTTTATTTACTAAATATAACCAATTTTTCACAATAAAACACGGCGATTGACAAATGCGATAATGTTTTTGTATCAGTCTGTATTGCAGACTGTAGAGATGAAAAACACAGTTTGGTACGGTGGAGGCATGCTGCAAGACAATTACTGAGGAGAAGGTTCACCGATAAGTGCTTTACATATAGATTGCTGGGGAAAGAGTGCAAAAAACAATGTGTAGTACGGTAAAAGTCGTTTTAACCCTTCCGCTATCTTTGGGGTAGTGAAACTCAAAAATCTTGTGGGGTCCAAATGACCCCACTTTTAATGTAAACAAGCTAAGGAGAGCAGAAGGGTTATGAGCCTGCATTCATCCGACCACATTTCAATGAGTTGCTGTTGCATCATTGATCCACATTTATCTCCGGCTCTCTGATTATATCCCATAATACCCAGCTGGTTCACTTGTTCCACTCCGAGCGCAGAGCCTATTCAGACTGAGGAAACTTGGAGCAAACCGGAGCTCAGTCCAGTTGGATTCTTAGAGGTATATCGGAAAGACTACCTCGAAAGATGAGTCTGAGAGCAGATTCTGGTCCCGGACCAAGATTCTTATGTGTGTATTCAGACTAAAAGTTTGTTCCGGATTATCGGGGGAACGACTCTGCTTCACTTTAAGCAAACCAAATGTGTCCAGTCTGAATACACCCTTAACCAGATTTAATTTCAGAATTTGATTCCATTTTTTTGCTTCACTCCAAAGTAGACTTGCTGGTAAAGACTTATGCCAAACACCATGTCTCAGGAGCTTTGAGTCGTGAACTGTTTGCTGGAATTCCACAGAATTCTTCATCCCTTGTGCTATTCTAGGCATGTTTACATTAAAAGTGGGGTCATCTGGACCCCACAAGACACCTCACTGATTTTCTTCTTTCAATTATTTTTTTCTTCACCGGTATCCATGACAAACATAAAATCCTGTCCACCTTTGTCATGGGAGGGATCACACATCAATGTAAGAGTGGGGTCATCTGGACCCCATAAGCACGAGGGTTAAAGATCAATTCTGGTGTAAATTGTGTTTTTAACATGTTCTTGTGGCATTTTTCTCATGATGGAGGACATGTATAAAGAAAATTAAAATTTCTGAGTCTCTTTATTCAGATTGTTGTGAATCAGACAAAACAAATGCAGTTTGTAAAAAAAACGCTGTAAAGGGCACAAGCTTTCTCAAAGCTCTATGTGAGGTTAAAGGGGGGCTGAATTGAGAAAGAACTAAAGAACTCTCAAGAAATTATTTTGGTCTCATCAGTCAACAGAACGTGTGTGCAAGAGTTTTTGGGATAATCCAAATGCTTGTGCTGAAAAAGACGAGTCTATGTGTTTCTTTTTGCTCACAGTGAATCTCCCCCAAACCTCCCATGGATTTATTTTTGTCCAGTCTCCTTTTCTACTGTAGAATCACAAAAGCCGATTTTAACTGAGAAAATAAAGCCTGCAGTTCTTTACATGTTTTTCTGGTTTTTAGGGACTGCGCATGACCTCCTGTGTGAGTCACTGTTGTGTTCTTGATGTCATTTTAGTTGTTTGGTCAGCCCTTTCATTGTTTAGATTTCTCCTTGTGTAGAATCCTAAATTCCACACGAATTCCACATTTGTAATCCCCTCCTTTTTTCCTTTTTTTGCTTTAATCAAATCTTCTACATTAACATTTCTTCACTGACTGAATTAATCTGAATAAAAATTTGCAAATCAAAATAAACACATTTATAGTATTAAGGTATACAATTGTAGGGATGGTAAATCAAAAATTCACAGGAGCTCCTATTAAAATAACAAATAAAGCTTTGAAAAACTGTGGAGAAATGTGAGCAATTTTCCTCTCTACAGTAGAGATGGGCAATTTAAACAAACACAAAGTCAGCAAATCCTACTAAGCCATTTTTCAAATCGCTCCCCAGCCTAACCCTTATGACACAATGGCAGCTATTTAGGCTTATCACAGCTGTTGTATAGAATATTTTCACTGAGCTATTACAGTTGTTAGCAAGGAATCATGAAACAATTGTTTTTGATTTAACACCTCAGTGTTGTAGTGAACGCAAGACAATTAGCAATTATGGAACTCAGTGCTGTCGGGCTGGAATCATATGACAATATCTAACTCTCTTAAAGACCCACCTTTGATCATCTTTAATCAATTTTAGATCTCATAGTGATCTTTAAATTATGAAACAGTTTTTAGCCAAAATCAAAAACCCTGTGTCTTTTTCCAGGACATAATTTCTGCAGAGCAGCAGGAGTTCAGTAGAAATTCACCTATAAGGTGAGGGTGGGGCCGATGGTGCAGAGCAACTCCGTCACCACCTGAGACCATATATAGAGAGAACTGGACAGATAATCCCCGAACAGGAAGTACCTGCTGGCTCCAGAAAGCCAAAATCCCAGAGACTTCCATAGAGAAATAAACAACTGTTACTCAGTCATTTGTCAGAATAATCATTTTTTCTTTTTAGATTAACTTTTTATTGGGAAGGCATTTTGAATTTTTACAACTTTTTAACAAATTATATGCAAAGACTTGCTTTTCCATTTTTAACATTTTTTTCAAGAACATTAGAACTTTGCTTTGGATGCTGGGGAAGACCAAGTACCTCCAGCTTTCTTGTTATTTACAGAGTTATTGATCAAATCACATCTATGACTTCGTGCTAAACTTATTTTTTATTATTTCTTATTATTTTTTATCATAATTTTAAGTTTTTCTCATTATAAACTTGCCAACCAGATGTATCAATAAAAGCATGTGGGACCTGCTGCCCCCCACCATTGACATGAATAGAGATGGACAAATAAAGGCTGTTACCTCAGATTCTGAAATGAAGTCAACTGAGTCGCCATTTTTCCGCGGTATGGATATCGGCTGATTTCGCCGTTTTGGGACCAAACAACTTTAGCAAGCAGTGATTGGTCAGAGAATCTGTCAAACAAACACTTCAGACGTTTCAGGTAGGGCCAGTGGCACCACATGGTTTTACTGAGGCATCTGATTGGTCAGTTTATAACTCGAGATAAAGAAAATATAAAAAAAAATGGTTTAGCAAGAACATGTGAAAAAGAGACACATTCTGACAAACAGAATGAAAAAAAGCTGTTTATTTCTCAACAGGGGGCTGCACGGTGGCGCAGTGGTTAGCGCTCTTGCCTCACAGC